>NW_026622775.1:48481911-48786176 GCF_023065955.2 Ursus arctos | reverse complement strand
CCCTTTTTAAGAAGTCTGTGTCTTAATATTCCTCGAAAATGTGTGTGATCATGGTTTGACCATTGTCACCTTCACTTCACACTTTACAACTGCCCTCCTTTATTTATTTAATTTTTTGTTTCAAGTTTTTACTTAAATTCTAGTTAGTTAACATATAGTGTAACACTGGTTTCAAGAGTAGAATTCAGTGATTCATCACTTATATATACCACCTGTACTCATCACAGCAAGTGCTCTCCTTTATCAATCATGCTGCCATGCATTTGCTAATGACTCATTAGTCCAATTTATCAAACCGTTTTTTGCTTCTGAAATACAGAGCTTCTGAACTATAACTATGTTTCCTTTTCCCTCATTGAGACCTCTACAGGATATCCCAAAATTACCTCAAACTCATCTAATTTAAAAATTAATTTATCATTTCCTCTCTATTTATTTGCTCATTGTCTCATAGGCGCAGTTTCTACAGATGCATACACAGTCTGCACTTAATGTAGAAACCTTACAGTTTTCTTGTTTACAATGCTTATATAGTTTGCCCTCTGTCTTTTCTATTTTCTAGGTATCTTTGGTCAAGGTCATGATAAACTATTGTTAAAACATGAGGTATATCCATGGGGCACCTGGGTGGTACAGTTGGTTAAGAGTCCAACTCTTGGTTTCAGCTCAGGTCATGATCTCAAGGTCATGGAGCTTTGCGCTCCATGCTCAGTGTGGAGCCTGCTTAAGACTCTCTGTGCCTGGGGCACCTGAGTGGTTCAGTCGTTAAGCATCTGACTTCAGCTCAGGGCGTGATCCCAGAGTCATGGAATTGAGCCCTGCATCAGGCTCCCTGCACTGCTGGGATCCTGCTTCTTCCTCTCCCACTCCCCCTGCTTGTGCTCCCTCTCTCGCTGGCTGTCTCTATTTCTGTCAAATAAATAAAAAAAATCTTAAAAAAAAAGACTCTCTGTCCCTCTCCACCTGCCCCTCCTCCCATTCTCTCTCTTTCCCTCTCTCTCAAATAAAAAATAAATCTTAAAAAAGAAACATGATGTATATCCATAAGAAAGTGCATGACTAAACAAATACTTGTTTCTTATCTTGTGTGACTAAGTATGTGTGAATTAAGTATGTGTCATATAGTGTCGTATTTCTACGATTATATGCAATGCTGAGGAATCTAACAGTTAACATTTATAATCTTCCAGACAACAAAACAATGGGCATTGCATAAAGGTTATATATAGCCAAATATTTTTAATTTACAGTATTTTATGTATGAGTTTTTAAAATTTCAGACAAAAATAAGGTCCACTTGGGAAATACGCTAAAGAATCTTTAAATAGTAGAGAATGACAGATACATGTCTTGTTGAAGAAGTCCTTTCTTGACCATTTAACTTTTAAAGACTAAAACTGTATTGATTTGAAAATACCAAGTAATTGTCTTCTACAGAGGGACACAAATTAGTGGAATAATTTGTTTATTTGGTTGGTTTGGGACAGTGGGGAGGTAATTAATGCTAGCATCCATGCTATGCCAAATCAATAGATGAAATATCATAGGACCTTTATAGAACAATATCTCCTGAAGGTCAGCTGTGCTTAAAAGAAATAATGACAATTGACACATAGTTGTTACTATTGCAGGGACATGGCTTTTGCATATTACATCTATTTAGATAAATGATTTATGCATGAGGACTGTATTGAGATAAAAAATCCAATAAACTGATACTACCCATCCACATACAATACATACAAGAAATCTCTTCCCAAATCCAACAAGCTATAAATCATATGTATAATATATATATTAACATATATATTAACCCATTTCAAGATTGAACCTGTAAGAAAGTATCTATCATAAAACAACATCAACACTATGAACATTGCTGTTGTGATCTTTAGTATATGATAGTAGGTGAATATTTACAGTTGATTAGAATTAGATTTATTATAGAAATACTATTTCTTATTACATTTGATAGGATAAGACACAGCCAGAAGTTGATGGTCATTCATGACTATTATCTCTTGTTTGCTCTGCAAAAAAGAATGAATAATTTATATAGAATATATATAGAAGTAAAAATCAAAGAAAAAAATCCTATTTTTCACTATCACTTTTGTACTTTTCTGTGGTAAATGAGACAAAGAGTAGCTGAGTTATAAAGAAGCAAGATGTATTTGAACTCTTGACTAAGTTATTCAGTGACCGGAAAAAAACATATGCTTATGTTCGTTAACTAGGAACTTTTAACACCAAACTGTCCAAAGGACCCAGGGCTCATGAACTTCATGAAGAAATTAACCCAACCTCAAACTTCTAGTACAGATAAATTTAGCATTAAACTTAATGCTTAAGGAAGAGTATTATAGTCCTATAAGAGTACATTTCTGGATTTGTTCCAGACCAAAGCACTATGCTCAGTGGCTGTTTGAACTACATTTCCCATATGGAAGTATTACAGTTTTTCTGTGGTTTATCAAGCTTGCCTGGTAATTGTATCACCATTTGATTTACATTTTTTGAAGTTGTGCGCATACGAAATCATGATGTTTGGGTAGGCTTGGTAAGTCACTCATGTCATTATTAGGTGGTGCCTGTGATGATTGTTGTGGAAATTAAAAATCCTACCAACCAAAAGACCTCTGTCGCAATAGAGATGACAAAAAAATGATTTATTATTGTGTATGCATATCAGATTTCATGCATGCAGGCACTCCTCAGAAGACTAAGTTCTTGACAGAATTTCACACACATTTGTACAATAACAGAAGAAAAAACAATGAAAGCTTCTCTAGCTTCTCAGTAGACAAAAAGATACAAACTTGTAAGTTCTGTACACCTCATGGGACATTTCTGAGTTAATTTCTGAGTGATGGGTTTATAATCCTAGGGTTACAAGTTCTCGACCTTTCATGTAATGTCAAATGTCAAGCCTATGATTGGGCTTATTATGCTTTCAATGATATGGTATGGTAATTGTTCTTACTTCATAGGGTCATTATAAAGGTTAAATGAGTTATCTGTAAAATACTTAGAACAGTGCCAGCACACAACTGCTGTGTAAATATTGGATTAGAAATCATTATATGACTATGGCTTCACAAATATGAATAGCATATCTTTATAACATCAATACAAACAATAAATTTTTCATTGACAACTGCATATTTGAGTGATGGGATAAAATTGTGGGGAAAGATTATTTAGGGTTCAAAAGTACTAAGAGATCTATTCTCAATGAAGTTATGTGAGGCTTAGTTTTGACTATATTTGCTGCAGGGTTAGATTTACTTTTTTGTAGTCCGGTTAATTTTAAATGGTTTGGTCAAATTCTTTAAAAATTAAGCAGTTTTTACATGAGGAATCTTTACTCTGAGAAGTAATATAAATACAAGTAACAAATGATAATCAGTAACCTTCATAAAACACAGGCTACCGCAAGAACTATAAGTTATGTGTTACAATATTTAAGGCAATATGCACTCATATTTTAACAATAATTATATGATTGTAAGAAGATGGAAGGCCTTACATATCATGTACAAAATATTTGTAGATTGCTTGCCAGAAAGAAAAATTAAGTAGGAAAAACTTAATCACAAACTCTTTAACAGCATTAGCTTTCATATGTTGTATGGGAGGCATGCCTTTTCATATGAAGCCTATTACATCTTCTTGGTTTTTACTATAAAGATAATGCTTTTAAAGACTGTTAAATTCCCAAAACAATAAAATAACACACTTAGCCAGTTTTATGATCATTAATATTCTAAGTTGCATTTACTTTGGGTAAGAGAAATGTCCATTTTTCATTTAGGTCTCCAAGCATTTTAGGTGATCAATTCCACCATTGTATTGTGCTGTTTCATTCTGTTGCATTTTCCATCAACACTCTCTGCATCTTTAAACATGTGATTGTGTTTGTGAGGATGATGAGAGAGGACGGTGATAGTTAACAGCTGAGCTGGGCACTTGCTCCAATGTGGTTCACCTTTGACGAGTATAGTTGGAAACAGATTAGTGTGCCTAATCTGACCTCTCAAAGGCATTTTAATCAATGTTCTCTCAGGATTAAGAGAGCAAAATGAACTAGAGCACTTTTATTGAAATTCTAATATACAATCACATCTGCTAAACTAGAAAGCCAAACCTTTTTTTTTTAATACTGCTTATTAACTTTTAAAAAATGCCTGTAACATAACAAGATGCCACTGAACATGTATTAGATGGTGAAAATCCAGAACAATCCAGCAAATGCCAGGGAGGATGTGTAACAACAGGAACACTTAAACATTGCTGATAGGAATACAAAATGGTACAGCCCCTTTGGAAGACAGCTTAGTGGTTTCTTACAAAACAACATAATTTTGCCTATGATCTAGCAATTATGCTTTTTGGTATTTATCCAAAAGAGCTGAAAACTAAGGCCACATAAATATCTGAACATGGATGTTTATAGCAGCTTTAGTAATAATTTCTGAAACTTAGAAGCATCCTTCAGTAGATGAATGGATAAATAAACTGTTGTGCATCCAGACAATGGAATATAATTGAACACTAAAAACAAGTGAATTCTCAAGCCATGAGAAAACATGGAAGAATATTAAATGCTTATGATTAAGTAAAAGAAGGCAACCTTAGAACGCTACATTCTGTTTAACTTCTAATGGACTTTTAATATGTTCACTGTTTGTTGCAGGATATTGATAGGAGGGGAGTCTGCACGGTGGTGGGGGGCAGAGAGTATATGGAAAATCTTTACTTTCTCTCAATTTAGCAGTGAACCTAAAATTACTCTAAAAAATAAAATATATTCTTTAAAAAAAATTCCCTGCCTCAAACCAAGAAATAGACTCTTAACTATAAAAAACAAATTGATGGTTACCAGAGGGGAGGTGGAGGGGGGGAATGGGTCAAATAAGTGATGGGTGTTCAGGAGGGCACTTGGGATGAGCACTGGGTGTTGCATGGAAGTGTTGAATCACTATTTTGTATACCTAAAATTAATATTATACTGTATGTTAACTAATGGAATTTAAATAAAAACTTAAAAATAAAATTCCCTGCCTCTAGGAGAAAATCATGACACTTAAAGTGTACTAAGTCATTGGGGCACCTGGGTGGTTCAGTCAGTTGGGTGACCGACTCTAGATTTCAGCTCAGGTCTTGATCTCAGGGTTGTGAGTTTGAGCCCTGCACCAGGCTCCATGCTGGATGTGGAGTCTATTTTTTTTTTAAATGTACTAAGTTATGAAATGGTATGTGTATATGTGTTTGTATTAGTGAATTCCCAAAATTAGAATAGTATCTGAAATAAATAAACTTAGATTAATTTTCTGTACGACTATAATACACTTTTTAATATGAACATTGAAGTAGAGTTCATGGAGCACAAAAATATTTATACCCTTATCTTTTTCACACTTAAATAGATCTTCCAGTTAAAGATTAAAATCTGTTTTAATTCTGTTCAGACAACTTTTGATAAAGATAATTTTACCTCCTTCATACACAGTTTAATAACTTACAGATTAACACAAATATAATAGTTTTCCATGTTTAATTTGATTCATATATACATATTAAATCAACATACTAAAATTTTGACATATTCCTTATGCTATAAATATAAAATATTTTTCTAAAAGTATGTGAAAGGATTTTATTTTATTTTTTTTAAAGATTTTATTTATTTATTTGAGAGAGAGAGACAGCCAGCGAAAGAGGAAACACGAGCAAGGGGAGTGGGAGAGGAAGAAGCAGGCTCCCAGCAGAGGAGCCCAATGTGGGGCTCAATCCCAGAACGCTGGGATCACGCCCTGAGCCGAAGGCAGACGCTTAACGACTGAGCCACCCAGGCACCCATGAAAGGATTTTATTAACAATTATTGAACAGTGTGAGGAAAAAACAGTTCCAATGTATGTTCTAAAAAATGGAAAGAATTAACACTAAAATAAAAACATTCAATTTTTATTCTTTGAATATCTAAGATTTCAGCTTATATTAGAAAAAAATAATCAAATTTTAAATATAAATGTTAAAAAGAAAAATAATATTCTTATATACTTAGATTTGAATATTTTTGTTGAAGGGAATAGGTAATTTTTATTGATGGATGCTTGGAGAGAAGGATAATAAAAGTATAATTTCAAAAGATAAAAACAGCCTTTGAAAAACATAATACAAAGCATAATTGATATATTCTATAAATTTTAGCACTTACCCTGTACTGAAACGGATGCTTGTACTATAAGATATATAAAATGTAATTATCTTTGGTTCCATAGAAACTTGGAGAGACACTGCCAACTACACAGGTGCAGCCATTTGAATGTCAGAGAGTCTGTATCTTTCCCAGCCCCCAAGGCCAGATGGATTTTAACTGCACTGAGAATGACTCCAGATCAAGAATCAGTACAGCCCCAGCATTCATAGAAAGGATGATGGTATAGATACCACCAAATAGGCAACTCATTTGTGTTGTTCTCAGTGTTTAGAACAGGGACAGCAGAGGAGATCTCTTACTTATCTCCTAGAATAGGAAGTAAATCCAGGAAAATATTTCTTTCCTTTAGCTACACTAATCTAACACTCCCTGTTGATTAAGCTTTGAGAAAGGAATCTTATCAAAGCAGCCAAATAAACAAAAATTTCTTACGTTCCTGCCTGATGAGTGGATGAGTCACGGATGAGTCCATGATTTCCAAATATCTATTAACTGATGTTCATTTCTAAATATCTATTCTTCTTCATTAATTATGCTAGTTCTTTTTCTTCCACTAAAAAAAGTAGTAAATATTTAATATTTTGAAATACTCACTATTTTTGTTCCTTAAGTCATTATAAAAGGAACTCTGCTCTATTTAAAAGATATTTGCAAATGACATGTTTGATTAAGGATCAGTATTCAAAATGTGTGAGGAATTTATATAAGTCAACACCCAAGAAACAAATAATCCAATTAAAAATGGACTGAAGGCATGAACAGACATTTCTCCAAAGAAGACATACAGATGGCCAATAGACACATGAAAAGATGTTCAACATCACTCATCTTCAGGGAAATGCAAATTGAAACAACACTGAGATATCACCTAATACCTGTCAGAATGCCTAAAATGAAAATGCTAAAAACAAGCGTTGACGAGGATATGCAGAAAAAGGAACACTTACGCACTGTTAGTAGGAATGCAAACTGGTGTAGCCACTCCAGAAAAGAGTATGGAGTTTCCTTAAAAAATTAAAAATAGAACTACCCTCTGATCCAGTAATCACACTACTGGATTTACCCAAAAATTTACAAAACCTATAATTCAAAAAGAAATATGCACCCTTATGTTTAAAGCACTATTATTTATAATAGCCAAATTATAGAAGAAATATATATATATTCAGCCATAAAAAAGAATGAAATCTTGCCATTTGCAATGACATGGATATAGAGTAGTATAGGTAGTATAGAGTAGGATGGAGAGTATAATGCTGAAAGAAATAAGTCAGAGAAAGACAAATACTATATGATTTCATTCATATGTGGAATTTAAGAAACAAAACAAGTGAGCAAAGGAAAAAGAGAGAAATAAAAACAATAAACAAACTCTGAACTATATAGAGAACAAACTGATGGTTACCAGAGGGGAGGTGGGTGGAGGGATGAGGGAATAGGTGATGGAGATTAAGGAGTGCACTTGTCTGGATGAGCACTGGGTGATTTGTGGAAGTGTTGAATCACTATATTGCACACTTGAAACTAATATTATACTGTATGTTAACTATACTGTAATTAAAATAAAACAAAATAGAAAAAAATGTGAACTCTAATGGAAAAGAGGTATATAATAAAAAAAAAAAAAAAAGGAGATTCTAAGGGCACCTGGGTGGTTCAGTAGGTTAAGCATCAGACTCTTGTTTTTGCCTCAGGTCATGATCTCATGGTCGTGGGATCGAGACCCATATCAGGCTCTACGCTCAGCTGGAAGTGTGCTTGGGATTCTCTCTTCCCCTCTACCTCTGTTTCTCTCTCTTTCTCACTCTATAAAATAAATAAATAAATCTTCTTTTTTTTTTTTTTAAAAAAAGAGGAGATTCTAGATTTTAAGAAAGAATTTTACTCCATTTATTTACTAAAATTTTTCTTTAAGGTCACCAATTACTTACACTGCAAGGAATTCAATGGGAGTATTTTATTGTTTATCTTACTTTTAGTCTGAAACATTTGACATTTCATCATACCCTCTTTCTTGAAAAATTCTTCTCCCTTTAGCTTCCTCTTCAGTACTTTTTTATTCTCCTGCAACTTCTCAGGTAGTCCTTTTTCTTTTTTCCTTTATCAGTTCTTTTTTTCTCTATTTGCCTAGAGTTTATTATTATGTTTATCTTTCACTTTACAAATAATCCTTGGACGAATTTACTGAGTCCCATATATAAGTTGATTTTAAAACTCAATTCTGACGATGAGAGAAGTAGAGAATAAAAGACAAAAGGGATATTGCTTATACATAAAAATCATTCTGTTCCTTTTTAGCTCTGTATCTTAGAACAAGTTATTTAATTTCTCAATGCCTAAATTCCTTGCCTATAAAATGATGATAATTGAGTTGTCTTTCTTTTGGGACTGTTGTGAGGGTCAACGGATTTAATACATATAAAGTTTCTGACACATAGGAAACCTGCATGATGTATGATTTATTGGTAATAGCAGATGTTCCTATTTATTACTAAAACTCTGTGACAGAAATTTTATTAAATCTATAAATTTCAGAAACTTTTACATAATTGTTTAACTACTTCTTGTGCATTTCCATAGACTATAAATGCCTTAACTCAATGCTGTTACTTTTATTTTCTTTGGATTGCTGGCAACCACTTGCACTTTCAAGGAAATTTACAAGTTGGGAACCTAAAGTATTAATAGAGATCGTTATGACGATCACATTTACTCACTTAGATCAAAATTAGAGTATAATAACTCAAACTGTATCCTCTTCCCTCAATTTTTAAATATTAGTTAACAGGTTCTCAGCATTTAAACGCTAGTTCCCATTGCCTCTCACTAGCATTCTGATCTCCACATTGCCTGTGGCCCATGTCAGCATCCTCACACTCCACCCTACTCACTATTAGTCAGATGAAGGTGCTTACAGACCCAAAGTCAAATACAGAAATCCCAGGTAAGGCTAATAGAATAGTCTATGATGTGTTTTCCCATTCTTTTATCACACACATTCCTCTTGCTTCCTGATGCATACACACGTGCACACACACACACACACACACAATCACAGGCACACGCACTATCACAGGCACACACACATTTGTTTGTGACATTCTCATGGACACCAAAATTGCTACCTATCCCTCTAGATTTGATTACTTCTCTCTTGTGTCAGTGATTTCTTTGCTATTATGAGAACATGCTCAGTATTATCTTTTTTACTGAGAACAGAATAATGCAAAATTGACTTAATCTGCAGCACAAAGTTTACATTTTGCTGTAAAAAAGAAGTTCTTGACAGGATTGCTAAACACTAAAATTGCTGAACAACAGTAGTTATTTTGCTGTCTTTGAAAAATAAGACAGTCTCTCATCTCTCTATAAGAGATTGTTTTCCATCTTCTCTTGAAAGAGAATGAGACTTCAAATACTGTTTTTCAACTCCATGCTTCTCAGACATATATTTAAAAATCTTTAGAAATCTTTTTAAATTGTAGATTCTGTTAAAGCCTAATTGTCAAAATTGACAACGATTATAAAGTTAGTATTTTCTCTAAAAATATGTACTAAAAATTCTTGGCTAATATAATACCTACTTTTTCATTTACAAATTACATTAGGCCCTGCATTTTCTATAATGTATATTATATCACATTTGCTATCAGTGGTATATACTACTTTTCAATGTATTATTTAAAGACATTATCATGGGGCCAGTATAAGAAAAATCCTTTGTAAGATAATTATGTGAAGATATTAGAGCAATTCCAGTTATTTTTGAAGACATTAAGCTAAGCAATTATTTTCACTAACTCTGATGTTGCCAGTTTTGTCCTGGTTATTTTATGGGAAATACTGAAAATCTGTGATGCATTGTTAGTTCAATGAGCTTATACTTCATTTGAGGAGATAAAATTTGCAAAGTTAAAACTTCAAGATACAAAATACAAACATATGTCGTGTTATACAGTGAGTGCTCTAAAATGAGAGATAAATGAATATCAGAAAAATAGACTTTTGTAAGAACACAAATATGAGCTTAGTGTCGTTAAGAATAGATTTTTTTAAATGCAAATACATACACATATACAAACTTCTTCAAAACAAATTCAAATATAAAAAGCATACTTCCAGTTAAAAATATGCTATCCTATTTTGAAACCAGATATATGAGTTCAATTGCAAAATCCAGCACCATTTAACCCTTCACCCTGTGCTTCAAAACCTGTGAACTATCTATATAGGAATGTATAGTGAGGATTAAAACTAAGGTAATGTATTTAAACAATTGGAGCTATCATGTTTTTCTATGCTCCTCATAGAACCAATTACTTTGGCATAGAGTAAACACACAGTAAATATGTTATTAGATTTGATACAAATGAAAATTTTCTATCCTACCATGAAAATAGCCCACTATTTTAACCTTGTATGAATTGTAAAGTATGCAAAGTAAGAACATAAATTTTATGCACCAAATATGTTATCTATAAGAGATCCCAGCTTCTTTTTTTTTTTTTTTAAGATTTTATTTATTTATTTGACAGAGAGACAGCCAGCGAGAGAGGGAACACAAGCAGGGGGAGTGGGAGAGGAAGAAGCAGGCTCATAGCGGAGGAGCCCGATGTGGGGCTCGATCCCACAACGCCGGGATCACGGCCTGAGCCAAAGGCAGATACTTAACGACTGCGCCACCCAGGCACCCCAGAGATACCAGCTTCTTAACATTAATACAAAAAATGATTCCTTTTCAATAATATTGCTTTGAAAATAACTTAGTTCTTTTGTTACAGGAAATAACTGCAAGGCCACTGAATACAACAAGATGAAAAGCATGCTTTTAGATTTACAAAATCAAAAATATATTACACAAGAAAATGAAAACCCTAACGGTGATGACATATCTTGGAAGAAGTTGTTGGTGGATCAAATGTTTAAATATTTTGATGCCGACAGCAACGGACTTGTAGATATTAATGAACTAACTCAGGTATGATTCATGATTAAATTAACAAGTTTATTTAAATGTAGCATGTACGATATATTCATGTCTGTGTGAATTTATTCTGTATTAATAAATTATATATTTAATCTATATTATTTGAGAGTGCAGACAAAACATGTTTTTAAGGCTAAAATTTGACTACTGTTAAATAACAAAGATTCAACTGAGTAAATTTTAAAAATTTAATTGGCTTTATTAAACAATGCTTCAATTGGACAGCATCCCATCTAGCAAATAGAGGGGAGCTCAGACAGTTGTACAAAATGGGAAGTTTTTGTAGAAGGAGAGCGGGGCAAGAAAATCACTAGCAAGAGAAAGATTGTTTCAGGCAAGGCCTCTTCCCTTAGGTGGAAAGGCTCGGGCTATTATCGGGCTATTATCGTGTAGATTACCTCATCTTCTTTTGGGGGATGGAAAGGGCCCAAGTGGCAGACTCATTGGTACAGACTGAAAAATTCCTGACTGACTCTTAGGACTATATTTCCGGAGGTGGTTGAACTACAGTTATTTTATGTGGTAAATCCTCAATTTGGGGACTTGGCCTAAGTGATGCTATTTTAGGACTGTTTTTTTGTTTGGTTTTAACATTACTCTATCAGCGATTTTAATTTCAAGTAACATTTATATGATATTTTGTAGTTTAAAAAAAGATAACTCCTTTTGATAGGTTTCTGTACCTTAAATACCTAAAGGAATCACCAGTTCTTTATCTCACAAAATTTATCAGATATCGTCAGATATACTCTGGAGCTTTTGTAACATTTGATTTTCTATCAGTCAATAAAAACTTGTGTATCCAATATTCAAGGGAACTATTCACCAGCAAATGAGCAAATTTATAACATAAATGTAAATAAATCATTTAAGAAGGTATTAAATCACTGATATGTTTTATTGTTTCAGTAATCAAAGATCAATTAGGATATAATCAATCTAGGTCTAATATTAAGTCCACATTATTAAATTTCATTTATTTGAAAATTGTCACCAAAATGAAACATGTATGAGAAACTTGTTATTAAAGAGAATATTAGAATAAACAAAAGGTCTCTTTAAGCGATTTCAGAAAAATAGAAATGCTTTTATGTGTGTATCATGGAGACAGACAGACTAGCTTGAAGGAAAATGTTATACCCAGATTCAAGAAACTAAACTAGTTGTAGATAGTAGTAGAAATGTAAAATAAGTCTCCAAAAATGTGTACAGGTTTTAGGGAGTAATGGAGAAAAGAAGCCGATCAAGGGTAACCAGTCTAGGAAAATGGTGATAGCACTGAGGAGTTTTGCTAACTACTTGATAATCCCTATAGTGTGTATATTGAGGTGGATTTTGCTGCAGTGCTTAGCAGTTAATACAGTTTTTAAAAAATCTAGTAGTCCATCTATATAACATCATGCCATTCATCTCTTATGGTTAATTTCATAGTTTATTTTAAAAATCTGACATGGTGGAATATGGGTTTTATTATGCAAGGATATCTAAGCTTTGGAATAGTGTAACTTAGTTGAGAGAATTTACATCAAAGTGACTTTGTAAGTAAATTGATTACAGTTCTTGTCATTCCAGTTAATTAAAATATATATCATTTACTGACTAGTTACTAAATCCAGGCATTGGGATTTAAAGAACCAAACTCTGGAATTTTAGGTAAAATTATAAAACCTTTAATTAAAATATCTGTGTATCATTTACCTCATGATTTATGTTTCAAGAAAGAAACGCTTCAGAATTTTATATTTATAGCAATGACAAGAAATGACTAGTTCACTAAAATGAATTTATAATAAAGTCACGTGTTCTTGATTTACATGGGCCTGACATATCAGAGTATGTTGTGTTTTTGCTTTTGTTTTTATTTTATATAATTTTATGTATTATATATATTATTTATGTATATATTAGTTTTTATTAACATAGCTACACCATTGTAACCATTGGTTGGGTACAAAACCTGATCCAATCCTGTTATTATCATAGTAACTTCATCTAAATCCAAATGGAAAACTTCTCCTCACTAGAAAATGGCAGTGACAGCACTTTATACCTGTTTAAAGTTTCTGCCGCATCAAGTTTGTATTCGTTTCCTAGGGCAGCCATAACAAAATAATGCAAAGTGGGTTTCAAAATCAACCTCTCTCTCCGTTCTGGAGGCTCAACATCTAAAATCAAGGAGTTTGCTAAGCCATGCTCTCTGTGAAATTTCTGGAAAAGGATGTTTGCTTGTCTCTTTCAGTTTCTAGTAGTGCTAGGTACTCCTTGGCATTCCTTGGCTTGTAGATGACATCATTCTGCCTCTGTAGTCACATAGCATCCTCTCTGTGTGCCTGTCTTTGCAACACCTTACATTTTCTTAAAAGGATACCAGTCATATTGGAGTAAGGAGCCACCCTACTCCAGTACGACCTCATTTTAAGTTATCTAATTATATCTTCAACAGCCTTATTTCCAAAAAAATGTTACATTCTGAGGTACTCGGGATTAAGACTTCAGAATGTTTTTTAAGAAGTTACAACTCAACCAGTAATAAAATCCATCTGTTACAAAATTTAGTTTTGTTTTCTCTGTTTCCCTTGATTTGGACTTGCTGTATGTCTGAAAAGTACCCTTCCAATTCATCTGAAAGTTATTTTCAGAAACTTTATCTTCAGAAACTTCAGAAACCTATTTACATCTTGACTATCCATGAGGTACAAGCAAGGAAAGTTCTAGGACGTTTACCAACTTCCTTCTGAAAACATCCCATACCAGATAAGTCGTTCCCACCTTCAGCAGTGTATTGTGAAAATGTCAGTATCTTATCTCTCAGTAATCAACTATTAAAAACAAAACAAAAAAAGGAAACAACAGCAAAAGGTTATAAAAAGCACTCTTGAAAAGATAGAATGAATACCTAGATATGTATAGCACAAATATTGTTTTTGACTTGTGTATTTTTAGGTTACAGGTAATCTTTAAGAACTTTTGCCAAATATAACCGATAATACATATGGTTTTATTAATAAACTTCTAAACATTTAATATCATAACTTAATATGGAATTTTAAAATAATTTAACTTAGAAGGGTAAAAAGCGAAAGGATCTTAATGGTGTCTCTTAATAATTTACAAGCTACTATTAGCAGAAATTTAATATGTAACTCTGATACTGCCAGTGACAAGTAAAAATTAAAGAATATAATTTGACTTTGAGGTTTTACAATTGCAGCATGAAAGCTGGCTGCACACATTCTATTTTTATTCCACATAATGAATATATATATATTCTAGAGTTTTTCTTGCAGATTTCCAAGTAAATTAGAACTTAGAGGCCTTTCTAGTTGAGAGTGAAAATGCATAAAAAAATGTAATAGATAAAACGAGTAGGATCTTTAGTATCACAGCTAACAATTTGTCATAGCAAGAAAATATTTGCTAAAATGAACTGACCAGTTATAGAAATAAATCTCGTTCAATCCATCTCTAGCTTACCATAAACATCTGTAACTGCACATTTAGTCTTCCAGTCTGAGGCTCATTTTTGTATGTTCAAAATACCAACTATAAGATATAAATTTATAGCAAAGTGAAATTTTGGACTTTCAAAAGAATTGTGTTTTATGACGTTGATAAAATTGATGGTAGCACACTTGTAGATTTGCCATTGGCAATGGAGGATCTGGAAGAGTTAAAACAGGTTATAACAGAAAAAAGGAAATCAACAAAGATTAAGATGACATATGCATTTCAAAAGATCAAAAGAGACTGTTTCAAATGGAAAGGAGTGAGTGGTTCTAAATTGATAAAGTCCTAGAACAGTTTTTTCAAAATAATCTTTTTGATGATCCAAGTATATTGGTTAATGGGGCGCCTGGGTGGCACAGTTGTTAAGCGTCTGCCTTCGGCTCAAGGCGTGATCCCTGCGTTCTGGGATCGAGCCCCACATTCAGGCTTCTTCCTAGGAGCCTGCTTCTTCCTCTCCCACTCCCCCTGCTTGTGTTCCCTCTCTCACTGGCTGTCTCTGTCAAATAAATAAATAAAATCTTAAAAAAAAAATGTATAGTGGTTAAGAACTTTGATTATAGAACCTGGGCTCAAATCACATCTTTACTACTGTGGACCTTTGGCAAGTTACTTAAATATTCTGTGACTCAGTTTTCCTTTCTCTATATTGGCAATAATAATAGTACTTACCACATATATTTGATATAATATTTATATTATTTACAATATGTATGCTTCTTATAAACATGATTAGCATATAGAAAATACAGTGTGTTAGCTATAATTGTATTTTCAAAGCTAATAGCAATATGCTCCAAATTGGGTTATCATATTCCAATGCATGATTCATAAAATAATAGCTCACTGCACAAGCCTCAAAAAACATAAAAATTTTTTTTCCTAGCATGATCACAAACCTGATTATCTCCCCCAAGAGTTATGTATATGACTAGTATGGTCAGGCATCTGCTACATATTAACACACTTGTGGTATTAAGAATATATATTTTTTCCTAAAACTGACCTGAATGTGTGATGGTTGAAATAAAGATTTCAGGAGGAAGTGACCTAAGGAATGAGTATGTTCCTTCTGACCAGTCTGGCGTGTAGGAAAAGGTCACTAGAAGTGTGACCATTAATGATCATTTGTTGTAAAAAAAAAAAAAAAAAAAAAAAAAAAAAGGAGTTCAGAACTGTTCTGGGTGGTTTATTCATATGTATATTGAAACCGCTGGTAATATTAAAAGAGTTAAGGTAGGCACAGATATTGTGAATCAGCAGCTTAATTTATTTGTGAATATGGGAGAGAATGCGAGAGAATTATATAGCTGAATTGCCTGAGATTCAAATGAATAGGTCCTCTCTCTCTCCATCCATCCATCCATCCATCCATCCATCCATCCATCCATCCATCTACCATCTCTCTCATCTTTTTATCTATCTAATGAAGACTGGCTTGGGAAGCAGAAATAATCCAGAAGTGCCAGTAGGGAGCCATTTAGTTATTGACCATCTTCCTTGTTGAAGTAGAAGAGATATGAGAGAAAAATTGGCCTCTAATTGTTAAAATTACCGGACAAATGGTTTTCTTAAAGGGCAGCCAGAATTTTGTAAAGTTAATGTAGTGAAGAACATGTTTTTATAAGAAATGGAAGGTAAAAGAGAGTTTTCTGCTCTGAGAGCAGGATTTCCAGAGATCACTATGTTGGGTTTGAGTTGGAAAGGAATGGAGATTGAGTCAGAAAAGGAAATGTATACAGCAATATGGGGAAACTTGGATTTCATAGGGGCACAGTGGTAAACCAAGATATGAAACAAAAAGGAATTTGTCCAGATTGTCCCTTAGAGGGGAGTGGACAACTGTGTCTTGCACCGTGGTCTGAAATGTTGGATCTTTAGGGTAAGATGAGGGGACGCATAGGCAGACTTCACCTGGTGGAATGGCACCCTTGAATTTTTTAACAGTGTTACACGATAAGCTGAGGCATATTAAAATTTTAAGAATTTATTTGAGCAAAAATCAGTTTGAATGGGGCCATGCCAAACCAGAAGTGGTTAAGAAGCACTCCGCTGAGGGGAGCTAGGGGGAAACTTTTATAGAGAAAAGGAGAAAGCAAAGTAAGGAAGACATTAATTGGCTATAGCTTAAAACATACTTGGCTATTTGTGAATGGTTGTCAGTTTTGACAAGTTGAGGCATTTACAGGCTTAGATTTTGGGTTGTTTACACAGGCACCAGGGCTTTAGAGCCAAGTCAGTCTAATGGCTTCCTTGTTTAACTTAACAGCAGTAAACATAGGGTTCTTAAAGTGAAATAGTGCTAACAGCTTAGAAAATCTACTCCTTCGTCCTCTCCCTATTTCATAAAATAACCACACGTAGAATTTAAGTAAGCAAAATCATTCCCTTGTGATTCTGAGTTTAAATAAGCAGCTGTATTGAGTATATTGATTTAGCTCTTTCTTCATTTAGATTCTGTCATCTTAATAAGCTGATTCACATTAGACATGCATATTAGAATGAAATATTTCCCTAATGTGCACACATGCCAACTCTTTATTAAAATAATAAAAAGAGCTACTTGTTCACAGGATTTAGATTATTATGTTATACATATTTGACTTAAAAAGCTATTTGCTCAATGACTACCATATGTGAATACATTTACAAAATTAAATAAAAAGCAAGAATAAATAAGACCAGATATTTTTTAGCTATCAGGATGGGCATGGCAATGATGTTTTTGCAACCTTTGTACATACAATTTTCTTTAAAAATTATCAGAGCTGTTACATAGGGAACGGACAATTAATCTTTATTTTGAGTTGATACAGCCTATTACAATTTTAAAGATTTTTGAAAAGGTTCTGGTGTCTAGTCAACATATTTATTTACTATAAGATTGGTAAGAATTGTCTAATAGATAAAAAGCTATTTTAGTGGGAACAAACTAAATACAAATAAACAAGCACTTCTCTGGATAGAGAAGGAAGATTAAGGGAGAACTTCCAGGGAATGCCACGGTAATTAATCCTATTTAACATTTTAAAGCCCCATAAACTTTCTGGTAGAGGAAATAAGGCAGCAGAAACCAGGTGTTTGACTTAGAATGGCAGTGGCAATGCCAGTAGGTAGATCTTCCTGTACTGGCAATTTCCTTTCAAGTGCTAAAGATTTCAGGAGGGTAATAACAGTTAGCACTTAGCAAAGAAAGGTAAGGCCTGTGAATGTTGGTTTAGTTACTGCTTGGGGCTACAATTAAGAAACAGTACTTTCAATTCCATCTGGAACCATTAGTAACTAGTTTCAAATATTCTTTTTTTTAATGCTGTTCATAATATGTACAAGACAATTGGAAAATTAAAATTTTGTTTTTAAAACATTTAAACATATCTTTTATAGCATCTTTCCTTTGGAATATTAAAGTACATTTAAAAATTGGGCATTCACATTCAGAAAGGCCCTGTGAACCATATAGAATGCTTTAAAAATAAAATATTTTCTTTCCATTAATGTTATCTCTTCAGCAGGTCTTTCAAAAGAATTAATGCTGGCCCTATTGATTTTTTAAATGTTACAAAGCCTAAACGAGAACTTAAAAGATGTAATTAATTTTTATGTAATCCTTTTCTTCCAATACACCTATTGCAGGATAGCATCGGTTATATATGATTAAACAATTATAATTTGTAATGTTAATTATTTACTCTCTGCCCTTTCACCTTGTTTATTTTTTAGAACACTGTTGACAATCTGTAATTATCTTGTTTATTTAATATTTTGATTATCTGTTCCCACTTATCCTCTCTAGAAAATTAACTCCGTGAGGACAAAAACTATGTCATTCTTATTTACCACTGTATCTCCAACCCTTAGCACAGTTCTTGGCACATGTTTGTTGTCAAAAAAGTAAAGACAAAAGGAGGGAGGAAGGGAGAGGGGAGAAGCAGAAAAGAAGTGTACAAGGAGATGTTCGGAGAACCATGTAGTAGAGAAGCCAACCCATCCATATCAAGTATGTAGGAGAGGCTTAAAGATAATGCCTGAAGAATATGTATTTCTAACAAAATATATTTATTTCCTGACCCCTTAGGCTTTGCTGTAATCTACACATTTGTCAAGTAAAGAGTTAATATATCTTCTTCCCCTCAACTTTACAAATGTGATGTACTTTCTTTAAAATAGTGGATCACTGAGCTCTGATCTACTGAGAGCACTTTGATTATGACGTAGTCATGATTAATTTGAGGAAAAATAACTTGCAAAGGATGAGGGAGCTTTCTTCTGATGTGCTTTTAAACATATGATAGGTGTTGTTTTTCTGTCTCTACCAAGTAGAGTAAAGAAAAAGACACAGAACGGGAAGATTCTACTCCATTGTCCTCTTACACCCTCACACCGGTGGCCTCATCACCATGACCTGACTTGAGACCATCAGAATTGATCCCATATATTTCTTCTCTTTAACGAGAGTCAGTATAATAATCTTTGATTTCCAAGTCATGATACATGTTCAGAAAACTAATATCCACGCATCTCCACAGCAGGGAGACAATCCTCTCTACTCACTTCTGGCATTTTCTTTTTTTTCTTTCCAGTTTTATTTATCCTCAAATAACTTATTGTCTGACATACTATGTATTTTACTTATATATTTATTTGCTCCCCCTTTACTAGCATATAAGTTACACATGGGAGGGATTTTTGTCTGTCTTGTTTTCAGAGTCTAGGAGTCTGACACATAGTAGATAGTTAAAAATGATTTGTCAAATAGATATCTAAATAAACAAATGAAGGAGAATAATAAGGAGAATAGTTTACTTTGGGAGGGACAGGGTTTTTTTTGTTTTTGTTTTTAATTTTTATTTTTTTTTTGTTTTGGGATAAAAAATGAATATAGTATCAAAATACTGAATCATCCCTGAGTTATTACAATGCCTCATGCAACCTTGACAGTTCTATTACTTTGAAATTAAATATGTGTCCCCTTTGGGATGCTGTGTATTTGAGCTCCCTGGATGACATACATTCTACTAATACTTCTATTTTGTCACACTGATTCTAATCTCTATGGAGCCCAAGATTCATGTAACCTGATTTTTAATCATTAAAGAAAATGAGACTCTTTGTCTTTTAGCCTTAGAGAGTTCACCAAACACTGGTAAATTTGGGAAACGTACTCGGTATTTTACAGTAGGTAACAAATGAAATTACGAGTAATCTCCTTGACTAAAGCTTCATTGTAGGATACTTAGATAACAATATATTCAGTGAGTCTGGCTTTATCGTGATCACTAGTTTAGAAATAATACATGTGTTTTGAGGAGCCTAGACTGGGAAGTTTTTGGAACCAGTGCCAGACATAAATAAAAGAAATTCTGGCAACTATGAAAGCTCTACAAGTTTGGATCCCCTGTGTCAATGAATGCTTAATGTATTACTGTGCACTTGGGAAGGAAATCTGCTTATTTTCTGTCATACTTCCTTGCAGACATTCAGACACTTTGATAAGGTTATCAAAACTCTAGATATCTAAAGCAATTTCTCCATTTCTTGAAAGGTCATAGGAAAGTATCCCTCTCTTTTGGAATACCCCAGACTGCACATAGATCTATCAGGAAACCTAAAGGAGAGAAGAAGTTACTAGGAGATATGTTTTAAGTAGACTGTTTTTTGTTTTGTTTTGTTTTGTTTTGTTTTTAAAGATTTTATTTATTTATTTGACAGAGAGAGACAGCTAGCGAGAGAGGGAACACAAGCAGGGGGAGTAGGAGAGGAAGAAGCAGGCTCCTAGCGGAGGAGCCTGATGTGGGGCTCGATCCCAGAGCACCGGGATCACACCCTGAGCCGAAGGCAGATGCTTAACCACTGCGCCACCCAGGCGCCCCAAAGTAGACTGTTTTTTGACCAAAAAATGGAATAAATGTAGAAAACATGTATTTGAAATATTGATAATAAGATAAGAATCACCTATCTCCTGTACTTGGGCATGATGCAATATAGGTGAACAGAGTTGGGGTTTTTGGTTTTGGTTTTTGGTTTTAGAAAACTTCTAGCCAGGACAATTTGCTTCTCTAGGGCACACTCGTTAAAACAGCACATCCAGCTTAAGTTGTATAACATGGTCAAATCAAGATCAAGATCAAATCAAGATCAAGCTAGTCTTGTGCCAGCATTCAGGAAAAAGAGGTAGAGGTTCATTCTCTTTGTCTAATACATGATTTAATCAGAGTAAACTATTGAAATAGAAAACATGAGACAGAAAATGATGAAGATTTTCTCTAGGTTTTTCCAACTCATTCTCTTTATGGACATGTATGAGAATAATAAAAAAAAAAAAACACTAAAAAATATTATTAAAATACCTGACCAAATTCTTGTGTCACTGCATCCTTAAAATCACTGCAATGTTTGCATTGCAGATCTTTAGGAAGAGCATAGTGAGGTAAGATGAAATACACTGCCCCCCTACCACCCGGGAAAAAGTCATTTTCCATGATCTAACAAATAACAGATGGAGAATGACTGAGAGCTCTGTTGCTTTCTAAATAGAAAAGCAGTATTAGTTTTCTCATTAGGCTTATAGGAGAGATGGCTTCAGCCATTACATAGTTTTGTTAATCCCTCCAGCTGGACTGTGCAGGAGTGTAGGGCTTAATACTCCCTCTCAACAATATCTATTTATATGGCTCAATTAAAGCAGATAAATGTTTTGCCTTTTTCTCCCTCCTCTAAAGCAGCGAATAGATGCCAGCTTCACCAATGAAATGTGAATACATAACGCAAAAGTAGATGACCCAGTATATTGTGGAAGTTCTATTTGGCAATGCGCAGATGGCTATGGAAGGGGGCTGGAGGCTCTAGTGACCCTTAATGCTAAGCTCCATCCTCAGAGCTACCGCTAGAGCTCATCCACACTCAGGTGTAACTGAACTTGTAACATGGAAGTGTTCCCAAAAGGGTGAAAGAAAGAAAGAAAGAAAGAAAGAAAGAAAGAAAGAAAGAAAGAAAGAAAGAAAGAAAAAAGTTCGATAGCATCTGAGAATCTTTAGAAGTTGGTATCACGAATCTGCCATTGATCTAACAAGGTCTGAAGCACACTGCTTTATCAAAAACAGTAATACATTGTGAGTACACAGCAGTGCAAGCTGGTGTGGAAATCAGCTGTGAATTATTCGAATAGAAGCACATTACATTTAAAAAAAAATCATTACTTTTGACTTTAATGATTACTTCTGAGTGCACATTATATATTGTCTTGCATCTAAATATATGAGTGTATGCGTGTTTATGTATATATATGCGCGCGCATGTGTATAATCTTCACGATAACCATGAGAGACAAATGTTACTATCTTCAATTTCTAATTGAGGAAAGGTTAAATGATTTGCCAGAAATTATAGAACTGTTAAGTGGCATTGGCAGAAGCGGAACCCAGAGCTGGCCGATTTCAAGAGCCTGCGTTTTCTGTTCGCATGGCACCGCCTTTTAAGAAACACACACTATAATGCGCAGCTGGAAGCAATGTGAAATGCGGCCTCGGTATGTGGGAGAAAGTGACAAGCCATGGACACAGCGATGCAGCCCCCCAGATGGATAGGAATGCTTGAAAAATCTTGGGGAGCTCTTCCATTTGAGAAGCAATAGTCAAAGCAGTAGACTATAAAAAAGCTACAGCCTCAGTCCGTAGGACAGAGCACAGAGTAGAAAAGCAGTTTGATGATTTTTCTCACCCACACTTGGATAGATTTTCATCATCAATTGGTGCATTAATTCTCTCTGGCTCCTGGAAACAGTCATTTGCTTAATAGCTCTTTTGTGACGGAGGGACTTAATGCACAATCCCAAATGGCTTAACTTCCAGCTGAGGAGGAGTTTAGGCAGAGAAGAAAAAAAAAAATCTAACTTCATTTTTCACAAATAATTTGAAGATGAAAGTTGGAACAAACGATCTCGCTATTTTGTTGAGAAAAGAGTCCTGTTTTATTTTGACAGGGGTCACTGAGATGTAGGAGGCAATTTTCATGTGGAGAAATTTCCTTGAGTCAGTATAAATGGAGCAAACAAAATGAGTGAAATACAAAATGTCCTTGTAAAGTTCATATTTTTCTGAGTCTTACTGTGAAATTTTTGTATTAGAAAGTTTGGACTAAATTCTAAGTACCTATCTGAACGTTTTAACTTTATATCTTTGGAATGGTTAAAAATAATTGTCCAGTAACCAAAAATCTGGATTTTTCATAGGTTCAGTTCTTTGCCCTACTGCAGACTTAAAATGATCTATTAAATGATTATTATGTATAATTAATTATACTATAGAAATGTTAAGTTGGTTATAATTATATGGTTTAATTTCCTTGTCAGGTGATAAAACAGGAAGAACTTGGCAAGGATCTTTCTGGTTGTACTTTGTATGATCTACTGAAATACGATGATTTTAACTCTGACAAGCACCTGGCTCTTGAAGAACTTTATAGAACATTCCGTGAGTATAATATTCATTCTCTAATTCCTCTTCGTTCTTTTTCCTGTTTCTTTACACAATACAGTGTGCTTGCTTGATCACAAGAGTACCGGCTGTTTTTTTAAGAGAAGTGATATAAGCAAGATAATTTAAGTACTTAACTGTATTGAAACATATGTAAAAATGAAGGAGTTTAGTAATTCTAAAAATGAAAAACAGGAGCTATAGGCTGGCTAATTGAACATAATAATAAAAAAAGAAAAAAAGAAAAAACTGGGAATACTTGATAACCCTGGATATCAGTTCTTATTGATTTTAGTTGAAAATATTAATTCCACAATGTTGTTTCTAAGGTTCGGAGTAGGAGCAGCACTTGACTGGTTTTCACCATATATCAAAAACAATTTAATTATTTACACAGTGACTTTTTTCTTTTTTTTTTTTACACTATTGGGAAACCAAAGGAGATTACTAGTTAGAGTTTGCATTATGTTAATAAGTATAAGAATGGAAAATCGTATTTATGTTAAGGTACTTTGGAATAATTTACATATGCTTCAATTGCTTAAAGACTTTTTTAAATTGACTATATGGGCTTGATAAAAGGGAGTTATAAAGATAATCTGGCTCAAAAAAATTACCTATCAAGTTATCCTTTAAAAATAATTCAAAGAGAAAAGACTAGGGGACAAAAAATAGAAAGGAAAGAATTAAGAGATGTGCACAAAAATTAAGTTAAATGGTTGGTATTTGAAAATCACAAGTTCAAAAGTATTTAATTCAGCACTGAAACCAGTATTTTTATTTCTATCTATTTATCTATGTATTTGTGTATCTATCATCTATCTAGTGATCTTTAATATGTTATATATATACACACTTATATATTGCTTTCCAGAAAGGCAGGAAATAGTGTATGCACTTGGTGTGAAAAGATCTCTTCTGAATTATGCCTCTGCCATCTCTTGGTGGTCTGATGGTAGGGAAATGACTTAAATTTCTGAAAATTCATATAAACAAGTATAGCAATTTTCTTGTCACATGATAATTTTATATTAAACATTAAATTGTATGTTACATAATATTTGGTACAAGCAAAATAATATATGTGAACCAGTTGCAGGTTACAAAGCTTTAAGGCAAGATATCAGTATGCTCTTCAGATTTAATTAAATTCCGTTTCCATTTCAAATGAAAGGGCAGGATAACAAGGCAGGATGACTCCATAAATAACTTAGGAGTATGTCACAAGGTGAGACTATATTTCAAAGGTAACAGCAAGAAAGCAGTATTATGTGTTTGTATGAAGAAACTAAAGCACAGAGCGTTAAGAACTAAGTGCCTGCGTTTATAATTACACCTCTGTCAGAGGCGCCTGGGTGGCTCAGTCTGTTAAGTGTCTGCCTTCCGCTCAGGTCATGATCCCAGGGTCCTGGGATTGAGCCCCGCACCGGGCTTTGCTCAGTGGGGAGTCTGCTTCTCCCTCTGCCTGCTGTTCCCCCTCCTTGTGTTTGCTCTCTCCCTCTCTCTCTGTCTCAAATGAATAAATAAAATCTTTTTAAAAAATAAAATAATAATAAACCTCTGTCAGACTATGAAGTCTATGTGTTTTCCACTAAACTTCACTCCATTATAGGCATTAGTTTGTGTGCTCACGGTGGCAAGGAGAAGATATTATGGTCTATTAGGAAAGAAATTACATTTATATTTATACCATCCTATTATATTATTATATAGATACTATATGCAAGATAGAAGGGATGACATCATAAAAAAACCTACATAAAATATTAAGTGAATTGAAAATATAATCTCCAGTCTGGGAAATCAAGGAGACTTTTTGAAGGTGGTAGCAATTGAATGGATATGGACTTTAGGCAATAGGAGATTGGAAACTGGACAAAAAGAATAGCATCCATAAAAAGTCAAGTGCATGATATATCAGGGTATTTACAGAAACTAGTTCAACTGTAAGATCTGTTCCACGTCTGAAATTCTATGAAATATATAAATTAGTATTACTATTTTACTAACTTGTTTTATTAAATAAGCAGTCCAATCTGCCAACTTTAAACCCTCATCCTTACACTATGCAGATACATGGATCGAAGTAAAAGAAATTGAAACTTGTAGCAAGAGCAGAACATATTTTTAATGGTATGCAATTTATCAAGCATCAATAAGATAATTAAACGGATGTCTGTGTAGAGTATTCAAAATATAGTTATTGTTGATGATGAAATGGTGGCGCTACAAACTAAAACAATAAAAATAATGTATAAAAAATATGTTATTTTTATGACAGCACAGCAAAGACTGAATAATGATCCCTGGCAATATCAGTAAACAAGAACTTGTCCAGAATACTGCTGCTTGCCCCTATCCCAGGGAAAAAAATGGTACTGTGTTTTGAGATATGATTTGATGTTGGTAAGGAAGGCAAGGTGGGACTGATAATTGTTCTGATAAAGAAAATTCTACAATTCAGAAATCTGTATCATCAATAAAACATTCAATAGAGCAATAGTAAAATGTTGTCTATGAAAGAGCTAAAATATACTCAGAACTGTTGGAGTTGAAAGGGAAAAAAATCTATATGATTTGGGTTAACTATTAGAAGGTAATATGGTAACAATTTTATGGAAATTATTTATAGTAAATGCAATGAACTTAATGAATATTGTAATGTTTCTGCCATTAGGTCAAAATTATGTATAACAAAAAAGGTCTATGTCTTTAATATTCTGAGTCATAAAGAGATATTAGGTAATGAAAGCACTTGGCAATCAGCAATCATATTATGATCTTTTTTCTTTTTGTGTAATTGCAAAACTATCCCTTAACAATGATAAAATGATGTTCGCATAATCATTTAGAGAAGATAATGTTTTTCTAAGTAATGCTGGAATTATATGGAATATTTTAATAGTCTTTCAGGTCTCACCAAGCGATTTTCTGGAAAGTATTACATTTTCAGTGTTGCACTTATTTAAACAGGTCATCAAACTATACAATGATCCCTCAGAGATAGCAGAATTAATTTGTATGGATTGTGTCTGCATTAGCAAGAGGTATTTATACTTCTTCAATAGGAAATATATATCTATTTCTTTCTTCCATCTGTTATAATACTTTACAACTAAACCCACTTTAGTTTTGTGAAGTTTAGTGACAGGCTTTTTATAATGGCATGATTTCAAAAAGTCACTGTATTATAAAATACTAAGGTAGTTTCATGAATAAAAATGTGTAACAATAGTGAGAAAAGTAATCTATTCAAAAATCATATATTAAGTACCCATGTGCATAGAATGCTGTGATAGTTAAAGCAACTTAAAAAGATTGTTTTTCTTTCCCTTAGGAATATATAATCTCAGACAGACAATGATAAAAATGGCAGATCTAATATGGTTAAAATAATCTTTTTTTTTTTTTTTTTACGTCCAGAATGATTCCCCCAGATAATTCCTAAAAAGAAAACCCAGAAAACTAGAAAATCCCTAAATGAATGTACAGAGGAATAAACTAAGTCCAGAGAAGTTAAAAAAAAAAAAAAAAGAAGAAGAAGAAAAGAAAAGAAATTCTCTTAATCCATTAATTATTTGCCAGTAGATACAGATTTTTGGAGTTCAATTTATCATTCTTTGTGCCATGGTATAAAATGGAAGAAAGTAAAGTAAAAGGTAATGTGCAAACAAGAAAAGGTTAATGATAAAAAAAAAAAAAAACACAGCTGCATAAGGATCTCTGTAAAATAGCCTCCCCAACCCTTTTTCGATAAGATGAATTATTTTAATATTTTACAACAGGCATTGGATGGTATTCTTAATTTTTTCTCCAGAATTTTGGCATTATTAAAAAGGTATTTAAAATAAATCCTCAGCGTGAGTATCAAATATTCTAAATCATGCCTAGTTTGATTAACAAACTTGGAAATCTATTTAATGGGATCAAATAAATTTTAAATGAGGTCAGTGGCATAGTTTTGAATACTTAGAGGAAATACTAAATCCTCTGGTCAGATGGTGAACACCTTTCACACAGTCATTTTGTTGTCTTGAATATTTTCAGTAAAGTGTGTAGATTTTTCAGTGCAAAAATTTCTTATAGAATTAAAAATGAGTCAGCAGTGCCATTATTAATCATAAGGACTTGAATTAACATACAAGGAACAAGCACTTTATTTTCTTCCCATTCAAAATTAAATTGAAATGTCTTGATTGTTTGATTTACATGGAGCACTACATCTTCTCTTTTAGTCTGTAGGTAAATCCAAATGATTTGCCATCAAACATGACCAAACACTGAATTAAGGCAATCAGTTTCGAAAGTGATATTCAGATAAATGTTTGTTTACTTATTTTTGCAGTCAAACTCAATTAAGATGATAAATTACCATGATAGGATTTTGATTTTAGGAATTAATTGTTTTTATTTCTAACTAGCAAAAACTGGTACAATTGGCTCTCCAGAAAAGAATATTTGTTTTGAGAATGTTTTCTATGTACTTTATTTTCTTAAATTATGTTAAATTATAAATTGTGAGTTAAATTATACATTGTTTTGGCTCAAGTGCTAAGTTGTAAAATTGTATGAAATGAGGAGTTTGCGATTCTGATAGATTCTTGAAATTCTACTAAATTCTTATGAGTTGCAGTTCCCAAAACCATATACTTGTATTTCAAGATATAAATATGTATTCTAGTAGTTCAAGTTCTAATGTCACACTTAAATAAATCTCTATCAATTCAAAATGGTCTTTATGTGTGGAAGGATCCAAAAAAAGATGTGTTTCTACTAGGCGTGAAATAGTTTTTTGCAAGCATAATGCATCGACTGTGAGCATTTATACTGAAACTAATTGTATAATAGTTCTTTCTCCTTTCTTAAAAAGAAGAGGTAATTAGGATTCTGAAATTTTAAAATATTAAAAAAAATATAGAACAGTTATTTTAAATTGCCTAACTATTCATGATTATATTCAAAATGTCATCTCTCTTTATATGAAACACTTCTTAATGGGATACAGTTTTGATAATGACATTTTAAGGAAAAAAATCATTTTCTAGGAAATCACAATTGCTATAATAAAAATATTACTTATTGGAACCATCTAATAATCAGAGCAATGAAATATGAATATGATGTTAATATTCATAGATATTAGGTCATTAGTATATGAAAGACTTTTTTTGAGAAAAATAGCAGTTTAGTGAGAATTAAGACTCTTACAGTAAGGTGGGTTAAAGGTGACAGGCCCAGGACTAAAGGAGCAATAGGAGCAATAGTAATAATATAGAGAGGTTGTCATATTTGGACAATAACTTACAAGCAGAATCCTCTCAACTTGATGAATGATTACATATACATGAGATGGAGAGGATAGGGTCAAGGATAATGTCTAGTTCTCCAATTTGCATACCAAGGTGAACAATGATGCTGTTCATTAAAGTAGGGCACACAGGAAGAGAAGCAAGTTTGGGGAGATATGCTGAGTTAAATTTTCAACATATTGGCATATTCTCATAGAAACATTTGGTTGGAGAATATTGTGGCCTAGAGCTCAAGTGGGAGTTCAGGACTACAAATAGAGATATGGGACATAGAGTTAAATTTTGATATTCTGGCAGGAAATGGGGTAACCAAGGTGAGTATGTAAAGAGAGAAGAGATGAGCAAAAGAGCAATAAGGAACTAAAACTTAAAATTAATTAATTTAAAAACAAAACACAAACTAAAAACCTCACTTAGAGAGGTAGGAAGTAAACCAAAGGACTACATCATCATACAATTTTAATAAAAAATTGTTGACCGCAATTTCCTCGCCTGAGTTCAAAACAAGAGCATATATGACAGATAAATAAATGGTCAGTAGGACCATTGGCAAGAAGGAGGTCGTTGGTGACTTTGGGCACAACATTTTCAGCAGAGATGTAGAGGTAGAAGCAAAAGTGCGGGCGGTTGAGAGGTTAAATGTAAAAGAAAAAGAAAAGTGAAAGAAAAAAAAGTGCTGAGCAAAGAAGCAGAGCACGCAAAGCATACATTGAGTACATGTTTAGTTAAAATCCAAAATAGGTAAAACTCGTCTATGGTTTTCGTAGTTAACCTGAGGGTTGCCTTTGGAGGAATTGGCAGGTGATGGTGTGGGAACACAGGGGGAGAAGAGGGCTTCTATGGTGCTCATAACATTCTACTTTTTAGACTTACAAGAAATCCCACACTGGTTTGGGAAAGGCTGTATTAGACATTGGTATGGCTACTGAAGAATAACCTCATACACAGATCTTTGTACTATGAAACCCTGCAGCAACTTTAATTGCCTGGCACATTGGGAAAATAACTCTTCTACAACATACTTCGATTAAAAAATTAATTCACTTGTTTGTGTAATTATAATTTTCTGTATTAGAGTTTATAGATATGCCCTGACTGTTTTGGTAAATAAAGCTCAGCACCATTCACTTACAGATAATTTCCACTTTATATTACTGTTGTTTTATCTAAGTTCTTTAGACCTTATAGGGAAAGGACTGTCCAACATGATTGTTGACCTATAGACATGTATTCCAAAAGGACAAATTGGTCTTAAACAAAATAAATTATTTTTACATACCAACTGTGAAGAGAAAGACAACAGGTAAGGCAACACCAATTTAAACTATAATTTTAAAAAGAATGAAAGTCTGAATTTTTATTTTCCATTTTAAGATGACCCTCTCCTCCCAATTGCTAAGATTACCTTAATCTTTGGTAGCTAGTGCACCTTTATGTTTCTTCTTATACCTATAGCCTCTATCATGATTTCTCACTGGTAATTTTGCTTCCTGACCTAACTATTTGGTACTCCTAAAAGCAGACAATTAGATATTTTAGCTTCTCTTCTATTACAAGTGAAACACTTGTATTTATTTCTTAAAGTATTGACTCTTTTTTGTCACATAGGTATTGAGAGTAAGGCCTTTTCTGACACAAAATAAAATTGAAATAAGAAACAATAAAATGGAAATTGATTATTCATTCTTATTTTTCCACACTGCACCGTATCTTGTCAGTCATAACTTAGTGGGTCTGACTTAAAATTACTTTCCCCTGACTTCAGCATGGTATTCAGCAACAGAGTTAGCCTGAGACTGTTTGGGACTCTCAAAATCATTTCTGTAATTCATTGGTACTTTGGCTTTGTTAACCCCGTTCTTTATAGCGATTTCTCAGAAACTCCTTGAATTGAGCCATGCATTGTGCTTGTGTGGTTCTGAAACCCTATCTGCATGGCATCTTCTTCATAATGGCTTTCCTTTGGAGATCACCAGCTACACTGCCCCCCAGATCTGATCCATTTGGGCGTGACAGAGTTGCTGCAGCTTAGCACCAAAGCCTTAACTTCAACTTAAAGTATCTCAGTGGCACCTGGCGGCTCAGGCCGTAGAGCATGTGACTCTTTTTTTTTTTTTTAAGTTAGGGTTTTTTTTTTGTTTGTTTTTTTTAAAGATTTTATTTATTTACTTGACAGAGAGACAGCCAGCGAGAGAGGGAACACAAGCAGGGGGAGTGGGAGAGGAAGAAGCAGGCTCCCAGCAGAGGAGCCCAGTGTGGGGCTTGATCCCAGAACGCCGGGATCACGGCCTGAGCCAAAGGCAGACGCTTAATGACTGAGCCACCCAGGCGCCCTGAGCATGTGACTTGTAATCTCAGGGCCATGAGTTCAAGCCCCATGTTGGGTGTGGAGCCTATTTAAAAAATAAATGAATGAATAAATAAACAAACAAATAAGAAGTATCTCAGATTTCCTAACTGAGTTTGTACTAGTGGAATTTAATTGTTAACTGGCTAACTATTGTTCAACAGTTTAAAACAATTTGAATGTAATGTATCATGTTTTAATTAGTAGCTGTTTTCTGAATTCCCTACTCAAGGTTAGTCTGAGGGAACAAATTTCATTTCCATTTTCCAGTTGAAAGTTTCTTTTTTTTTTTTCTTAAAGATTTTATTTATTTGAAAGCGAGAGAGGGAGAAAAAGCATGAGCAAGGGGGAGGGGCAGAGGGAGAAACAGACTTCACTCTGAGCCGGGAGCCGGATGCGGGGCTCTTGATCCCAGGACCCTGGAATCATGACCTGAACCCAAGGCAGACACTTAACTGACTGAGCCACCTGGGTGCCCGAGTTGAAAGTTTCTTTATAGGATAGTGCTCTGTCAAATGATCCATTGTGGAGGCATTTATCTATAAAATGAATGCTGTGATATACAAAATCAAGTGCTTTTTAAATATATAAGATAATCACACATGTTTAGGCAATTAATCTTTTAAAAATATATATATTTTTTAATTCAAGGATTTGGAAGCTACTACTTAGAAAATACTTTTTTGCTAAGCATATTTTAATATATAGTTATTATTACCGTTACATATTTTTAAGTCAGCCGGAGGCCTACCCTCTTACTTGAGAGTTCTACCACCTTCATAGAGTGGTTACATGGATATAACTTGATAAAGCAAGAAGTTTTAAGTAGGCCTTATCAATAACATATAGAAATCATAAGATTTAAGTCGAGTATCTAATATTAGTTTGAATCCATCCTGTCTTGTTAAAAGAAGAAGAAGAAGAAGAGAAGAAATGAACCAAAACAAGATAAATGGATTTTTGCATTTTAATAAATTTTAAGCCAAATCACATATTAAAAGGTTGGCCAACAAACTTTGCTTTCATTAACTCCCATAATACCATATCCCTTTTAACAATGACTATTTTTGTTGTAGTAGTTAAAGAAAACAGAAAGGCACAAAAGGCAAAATAGAAATTACTTTTAATTCCATCATTCAGTTATAATCTCTTTGATATACATACATGTACATATTTTATGAAAATGTCATTATGTTAATATTATATCCTCAAGATTTATTTTAATTATACCTTAATTAAGTAGGGAAACATATCTCAATATTAACAAATGTAGCTTAACATGTTTTTAATGGCTTGCATTGTATGAAGTTACCATAATTATAAAAATTATAATCATAACACTACATTTATTACTATTCCCAAGCTATTATTTCTCTCTAAAGATCAACACTGTCCATTTAACATATAATACAAGCAAAAAATGTTTGTCATCCTAATAACTTTTAATTTTGTAGCAGTCACATTAAAAATTAAAGAAATGAGTAAAATTGATTTTATTAACATTTTATATATCCCAATATATCTATATTCCGAATACTCAGTAGTCATTGACTCCCATTTTGGACGGTATATTAGAGTGTTAAAAAAATCTATCTAAAATTCTATTCCAGTTTTTTTATAAGTAAAACTGTATTTATTCAGGGACAACACTGCCATCTATGTAGGAAATCTATAGATTCTATCTATTTATTTTTTATTTTGAGATATAATTGACATACAATATTATATTAAATTCAAGTGTACAACTTATCGATTTGACAATTTAGTTATTTTAAATATGAGGTTAAGCACATATTCCAGGTGTAAATAAACAACATAGTGTGAATTTCATATCTATTTTTCTGGAAACCAGAAAAATGCACACTTACAGGATAAATGTAGTCATCTAAGCAACAAAATTATATCTTCAAAGTAAATAAGATGTTTATTTTAAAAACAGAATTCAGTGGGCATCTGGGTGGCTCAGTCAGTTAAGCATCTGCCTGGGCCTTGGGTCTTTATCCCAGAGTCCCGGGATGGAGTTCCACATCAGGCTCCCTGCTTGGTGGGAGTCTGCTTCTCCCTCTGCCCTTCACCCCACTTGTGCTTTCTCTCTCAAATAAATAAATAAAATCTTTAGGGGCGCCTGGGTGGCACAGCGGTTAAGCGTCTGCCTTCGGCTCAGGGCGTGATCCCGGCGTTCTGGGATCGAGCCCCACATCAGGCTCCTCCGCTATGAGCCTGCTTCTTCCTCTCCCACTCCCCCTGCTTGTGTTCCCTCTCTCGCTGGCTGTCTCTATCCTGTCGAATAAATAAATAAAATCTTTAAAAATAAATAAATAAATAAATAAATAAATAAATAAATAAAATCTTTAAAAAAATTTTAAAAATAAAAAATAAAAACAGAATTCAAGAGGCGCCTGGATGGCTCAGTCGATTGAGCAACTAACTCTTGATTGCAGCTCGGGTCATGATCTCAAGGTTGTGGGATCAAGCCCTGCCTCAGACTCCATGCTCAGGGTGGAGTCTGCTTGGGATTTTCTCTGTCCTTCTCCCTCTGCCCCTCTCCATGCTCATGCGCTCTCTCTCTCTCTCAATAAATAAAATCTTTAAAAAATAATAAGAAAATAAAAATGGAATTCAATAAAATATATTTAATACCACCCACTTTCAACCAGTGCCTCCCAAATGTTGTGTTATTGAAGGATCATTTAAATCATATATCCCCTGTCTACAGGTAGCACCTTTATATTTTCTGAATTTGTAATAATTTCATTCTTAAGGACTATTTTTCCCCCCTCTATTTAAAACAAATGCACCGACCATGTATATCTTCCCGTGAGAAGCTGTTCAGTCGAGAATTAAAAGTATTACTAGTCTGAGTTATTTCCATCCAAAACTAAACAGTGAAACACTCTCAGGAAGCCTTTAAAACCTTATATACCACAAGGATTAATATCTATATTCATTTTTTTTAAGTGTTAAAAACAGCTCCAGAGTATTTTTACCTCTGAGAACCCTAGGGGCTTTAATGTACTACACTGAATATAACCTAATATTCTTTTTTTTTTTTTTTTTTTTAAAGATTTATTTATTTATTCGACAGAGATAGAGACAGCCAGCAAGAGAGGGAACACAAGCAGGGGGAATGGGAGAGGAAGAAGCAGGCTCATAGCGGAGGAGCCTGATGTGGGGCTCGATCCCATAACGCCGGGATCACGCCCTGAGCCGAAGGCAGACGCTTAACCGCTGTGCCACCCAGGCGCCCCTGAATATAACCTAATATTCTTTAAAGCTTAGGAGTTACTGAAATATTTTGTAGTGCACAGAGTCATCACGATAAAAAAAATGCATGTACATATGTAAATATTTATGTTAACAAGATATGTGCAAAATATCTTATTAACATGCCTTATAGTTATTCAGTGGTGATACTTTGTATGGCAATTCCTTTTATAGATGTTCCAAAGGAGTAACAAATTAGTTTTTAACAAACATTTTAAGAATTGACAGGATAAATTAATACACATCCATCTTTATACTTTTATATAAGTAAGAAATTTGATGAATATTATCTATATAAATGATATATATCTGACACTCTGTTTAGTAATCCTCGATCTTTTGAATGCTGTTCTCTATTTTATTCAATAACAGACTTTAATTTCTTAAAAAAAATTCTATTACAGCTCTGTCCGTTACTACGTAATAGACCTCTAACTCTGCAGTGATATTTGACGAATGAGTATTTAGCGTAATCTACTACTATCATCATTAGTAAATTTTGGAATGATGATTTCTTATAAAAAGTATATTTGTCTTGAAATTTTAATGACTGTTATATCTTTAGGTGACAATAAAAATAGATTGAAATGAAATAAATTTCTTAATAAGGAAAGAAAGGAGACATTACACAAAGTGCTGCTTAGCTGCCTGATTGAGGATTTTGTGAGGCATGGAATACTGTATATCATCTGCAATACTCACTGGGAAATGTGTTCATCCTAATGGAAATTGTTCCTATAAAAAGGAAATTTCAGTAAGCTTGTTACCGATCATTTAGGTAATGTAAATAGACCCTTGGTGGTGGTGACCAGCTGGGATGAAAAAAAAATTTATGAGAGATTGCAGAAGTTACAGATTGCAAATCATCGTGAGAGGTAATGTACACTTATTGCAACTGCCTGGAGGACATCGATGGACTGCTCTTTCTTCTGTCAGTTTAATCGGTCACTAATGATAATAATATATTATTTAAAAAATAAGGGAATTAGGGGCGCCTGGGTGGCACAGCGGTTAAGCGTCTGCCTTCGGCTCAGGGAGTGATCCCGGCGTTCTGGGATCGAGCCCCACATCAGGCTCCTCTGCTATGAGCCTGCCTCTTCCTCTCCCACTCCCCCTGCTTGTGTTCCCTCTCTCGCTGGCTGTCTCTATCTCTGTCAAATAAATAAATAAAAAAAATCTTAAAAAAAAAATAAGGGAATTAAACATTTTGGTAGATGATGTATTTGTTGTACTTGGTCTATTCCCAAAGGGTAAACAATTTCACCCACAAATAAAAATTAAAAAGACAAGGTAGGATGGAAAGAGGGGAAAGTGAGACAGAGAGGCAGACAGACAGAGACAAAAGAAAGAAGAGAAGAGAGACTGAGGAGAGAAAGAAGAAAGCCAGGCAAAGAAGAGTAAGAGTAAGTATTTTGTAGTTTAAAGCTTAGCTGTGAAATAATCCACTGACACATTTTTACATATTAAGATTAATATTTCAAGTTACAATTATTAACTTTATATACACAACCAACATTTGTTATGCTCATGTGACATTATCAAGGCTAGTCACTACAAATATAAAGATAGATAAGAAAGTTTCTCTTCTCAACTTTAGGAAATTAAACAAAATTTACAGAATAATATGGTATGGAGTAAAAGTGACTTGTATAAAATACAATGTATAAAATGCAATGAAAAAGAGATCACTCTCAGGAATGGATTCTAAGCAGAGATAACGTCTGAATTAAGCATACCCTCCGTATAGGAGTTGTGGAGGAGAAAGTCGGAGAAATCAGGTGCTTTTCTAGCTGGGCAGAGCATATCAGCAAAGACTGAGGCGTGGGAAATTGCAAGCAATGTGGGGGTGAGGGAGTTGGAAGTGCAAAGGGATAATTAGTGAAAAAAGAATCTTAGGATGGAAGCAGGGGCTAGTGCTTGAAATTCCATGAATACTATTGAGAAACTGAGATAGTCTATTTAGTGACAGGCAAGACACTGGCAGCAATATGGAATCGTCAGGTCTAAATTTGGAAGGTTCACTTCTAAAGCTGAAAGCAAAATCTGGTTAAGAAACAAGATTGGTAGATTAGTGTAATCAGTGGTGTGTTGAAGTCAGTGATTAAATTTTCAGAAATTTTGCTATAAAGTTGATATCACATTGAAAACTGGAAATTAGCCCGTGGTGGGAACCTTAACACCATAGACATTAACCAATGCTATAAATCACAGTCCTACCCCCTGATCCCACCCCACCCCCGCTCAGAGATCTGTTTTTCTTAAATATTTGCCAGAACACTGCTGACTAAAGGCTGCAATCTGCTAGTGTTAAATTTGAGGGATTGAACAGGGGTAATTGGGTAATTAAGAGGGTGTAGATTTTTTAAAAATATTTAAAAGAAGATCCCCAAAACACTTGGTAGAGGATAAAGCTGACAATTTCTAGAAAAGAATCTTTGAATATATACATTTTGCAATACGAAATTGGTATTAGTAATAATTGTAACAACATGTTCCTGTGATTTACAAAGATATCTAAATAAATTAATTGGTGACAATTCTTGTTTAGTTCAACTTCACATTCAAAATATTCTCATTACCTCTAGAAATCTTAATGTGACATTTTATTATAGTAGAAATAATTTATATATGTGATGTAATAGATTTTTGATAATGGAAAGAAGTAATGAAAAATTTGTTACAAAATTTTTGAACTACTCAAGTAAAAAAATATATTAACTTTTTTCTTACTGATAAAAAATGGACATTGAAATGAAATGATATTGAACTAAATTAGTTTAGCAAACTGAAGATCTGAACCAGTGATTGTGTTTGATGGTATATGTACAATTCATTTCCATTGACACAACTCATTTTATTAGAATCATCTTTTATAAGAATTTCCTATATTAACATTCTGAAAACTACATAAGTGACAGCTTAACATTTCTTTTAATGATTGCATCTTTGCCTTAGTATATGAAGTAGTAATATTTTCTTTTGATATCAGGAGTTTATCTTACTGCCGTATTGAGTGAGATTTTTTTTTTTTTTTACTTATGAGTTGACACATTTCTTATATAAAGGATATTATTTTTGTGAAGTCTCATTAAAAGTGCGGATTATTTTCCTGGCCTTTCTAGTTATTTTGACACTCAACTAAAAATCTATAATTAAATATTTAACACCTTTTAACTATGTTTAAACAACAAATGGAAGTGCTATATACACCATTCCTCTATATATCCTCTTGTTATTATCACCCCATATTGTAACTGAACAGCTTCATATTAATACCATGTTTGAAAAAGATTTTATATTAGCAATGAATTCCTAGACTTTATAACTTAAAAGGTAACATATTTTCATATAGCTATAGATGTACAAAATAAACAGTGCCAGTAAAAGATTTTCATGTGAGATTATACTGCGTCTTTAATCTGTGATTTTTTTGTCTTTGGGACTTAGGAACTTTTTCATATTTTGATTTCAAACTTGACTCATCAAGTTATTACTTGCTAAAATATTAGTATACTTGAGACACTATTGTAGCTCATGGAAATAGTAGGATTTATCAATTTTAATTGAAATTCTTCCTCAAAATCCAGCCTATGTGGTCACTTTTTATGCCATTTTAGCAGAGAATTACATTCTTTTCTCCAGAAACTACTCAGTCTTGCTGCTGCTAGATCCTAAAAGTGTTAGTATATTTAAACTGAAAGAGTTTTATGAACAATTTTATCAGGATTTTCTCTTAATTTTAGCTGAGATATGATATCGGAGTGCTGAGAACTGACCTGTGCCAATTTTATCATTAAGAACTATGAGGTTTCTTGTAGAGACTATAAGAGACCTCAGATAGAGATGGATGAATGTCTAATGTCATCTCCCTGACAGAAAGTGCTTGCTTTGCTGTCAGGTGGTATACATGAATATTGGTATGTATAGTGGAATTTGGTGTGAGATTTCCTTTCATCTTTCATCACACTTTCATAAACAGAAAAAGATAAAATTAGGATTGGAGTTAGATCATTATTGTTACTAATCCATGTTATGATTTTTTTTTTAAGATTTTATTTATTTGACAGAGAGAGAGAGAGAAAGAGCACAAGCAGGGGGAGTGGAAGGCTGAGGGCTCCCTGCTGAGCAGGGAGCCTGATATGGGACTCGATTCCAGGACCCTGGGTTCATGAACCGAGCTGAAAGCAGATGCTTAACCAACTGAGCCACCCAGGCACCCCCCATGTTATAATGTTATAGAAAATATAACCCAACATTATAATAATTGAAGAAAGGTACACAGTGTGTCAGCTTCGAATGAATCAATTCATTGGACCAAGAAATGTATCTATAGGAGTTGAATGCATAATTAAATCAGAGTTATAAATTTATGGTGCAAATTGATTTCTTAAATTAGTTAGATAGGATTTTAAGAGAATGTTACTGTCCAAGAGTCTAAACAATGATGTGCTCATTTTTTATGCAGCCCTGACAATATGCTTTTACTTCTCTAGATTCTAATGTGAACAAAGCGTCTATTAGTGAAAGAACAGAATAATTTTTTTTAAAACCTTGTACTTGTCATATTCTTGTAATAGTGATAGAATTTGTACCTGGTTGAGCATAACAGATTAAATGGTTCTGAATTTGTCAGCAAGCTAGCAAGTAAATTTACACACTGGATTCTACTAGAAGAGAGAAAAGAAGCATGTTTGACTCTAAAAAGTCTGCTACTATTTTGAAAACTAGGTTCCAGTTAAAACATTATCTCAGAAGCAACAGCATAATTCTTCATCTTGAAAAACTTGTGAATCTTATTATGTTCATCTATCCATTTAAAAAGCAACCTGTGAATTTACAATTTTAAAAGCAAAGCATATTTATATTAATTTTTATTTGTAAACATTTCTGAGATTATGGAGGAAGAAGTTGCAAATGCGGTAGATTTAAAATACATCTGCAAGACATTCTATATTCATGGATTAGAAGACTTAATACAGTTAAGATGTCAATACTATCCAAAGTGACCTACAGATGCAAAGCAACTCCTATTAACATCCTGATAGTGGGTGGTGGTGGTTGTTGTTTTGTTTCGTTTGTCTTTTGCAGAAAGAGAAAAATCCATGCAAAAATTCATATAGAATTTCAAAGGACCCTGAACAGCCAAAATTGGAGTTCTCATGCTTCCTGATTTTAAAGCTTAATATAAAGTCTCATAGTCAAAGCAGTGTGGCACTGACATAAGTACAGACATAAGGAATAGAATAGAGAGCCCAGAAACAGACTCTCACATATGTGGTCAAATGATTTTCAACAAAGACACCAAAGCCATTCAATGGGTAAAGGATAGTCTTTTGAACAAATGGTGTTCAGAAAACTGAGTATCCAAGTCCAAAAAAAAAAAAAAAAAAGATTAACTGAAAATAGATCAATGACTTCAAAGTAATAACTAAAACTATAAAAATATTGGAAGAAAACAGGGAGAAAGCATATGACATTGGATTGGGCAATGATTTCTTGGGTATGATAGAGCAAAAGAAAAAAATAGTAAATTGGACTTCATCAAAAAACTTGAATAGAGTGAAAAGGCAACCCAGGGAATGGTAGAAAATATTTGTAGGTCATTTCTCTGATAAGAAGTTAATATCCAGAATATATAAAGAACTCCTACTACTGAACAACAACAACAAAAAAAAACCCAATGATCCAATTAACTAAAACATGGGTAAAATGCTCGAATAGATATTTCTTTAAAAAAATATACATATGGCGAGTAGGCACATAATAAGATGCTCATTATGACTAATCTTTCAGGGAACGCCAATCAAACCCACAATGAAGATCTCTTTCACACCCGTTAGGATGATTATCATACAAAACAAAGCAAAACAAAACAAAACAGAAATAAATGTCAACAGTATGTGGGAAAATGAGAAATTTGCTGGTGGGAATCTAAATGGTACAGCTGCTTTGGAAAATGGTAGGTAGTTCCTCAGAAAATAAACATAAAATTACCATATAATTCAGCAATCCCACTTCTGAGCATATATTCGAAAGAGTTGAAAGTTGAGACTGCAGAGATATTTGTATACCCATGTTCACAATAATAGCATTATTCAAAATAGGAGAGGTGGAAGCAATCCAAGTGTCCATTGATGGATGAATGGATGAACAAAATGTGGTGTATATGTACAATGGGATATTATTCAACCTCAAAAAGCAAGGAAATACTGACACATCTTTCAAGTGGGTGAATCTTGAAGATATTATATTAAGTGAAATAAGCCAGTCATCAAAGAACAAATATTGCATGATTATACTTAAATGAAATACCCAGTCAAATTCATAGAGACAAAAAATGGTAGTTTTCAGGGACTAGGACAGGGAAAAATTGGTAGTTGGTGTATAATGATGGGATGGATGATAATGAATGTCTCACAACAGTGTGAATATATTCAATACCACAGAAGTATAGATTAAATAATGATTAAAACGGTAAATTTTACATTATGTATATTTAGTAACAGTTTCAAAAGATAATAAAAATAAATATATCTGCAAGTACTTGTAAAGTGTATGCAGATAATCAAAGGATACACTGATTTGTATTATCAATATTTTTATTTACTGAGTAGAACGGAGAGTTTGCCACTATTACCCTAGGTGCCCAAGAAGCAATTAGCTATCCAATATGAGTCAATTTTGTTTATTTTAGTTGATTGACATCAATTAGTGCATTGCTAGAACTCCCCATGGAATAGTGACAGGTTAAACATTCTAGAAAAATTCATCTTTTTACTTGCATTCATACTCATCTTTTCTTCATTATCACTAGTTGTAGGAAACACAATCTACCTGTAATCTCTTGTAATGTTTTTTACAACCTGTTCTCCGTGCCCATTTTTTTTCTTCCATCCTGTAAGACCTGAGTCTAAAAATGATTCTTTCTCCGTAGTATACCTCATCTTTCACAGTATGATGGCTACTTTGCATTAATAATTTTAAGGACTTTCAGTTTCTCCCCCATTACACAGCATGTTTTCTTACAACTGCCATCCTGTCTGTATGCTCTTATCCACGCTTTTACAGTTGCTTATACTCATGGTTCCTTTGCTTACCTCAAAAACCTTGTTCCCTTGTCTCTTGCCAATGGGAACATCAACTTACTTGTTGCTAGACCCAATGAAATATTGTTAGCCCTATTTTACCTGATGTCTCCTCGGCATGTGAGATTGCCTTACTATTCCCTCCAACTTAAATTCTTGCTCTCCTTGTTTTTTCAGTCACCATAGTTCCTGGAAATCTATTGATTTCTGGTCATTCCTCACTTCCATTTATTAAGTTCCTTTAATCATCATATAAAGGTGAAGGTTCCTCATAGTTCTTCCCTATGACTTTTTTCTTCTCATATAAGCCACCCTTCTTTAGGGTTTATAGTCTATATGTTGTCATAGTGCAGTACATACCTCCAGACTAGAATTATCAGAACTACAACCATCCTTGGCCCACTGGACACTGTCACTTGGATTCTCTTCTTGCACTTCAATACCATTTGTTCAAACCTACATGCACTGTGTCCTGTCAAAGTCAACTCCTCTTTGTGTATCTTTCTCAGAGCATGACATGGCTATATACCAAGTTGCTAAAGCATTAAAAATATATTCTCCCTCTTGCTCTTTTCCTCAAAGAATAAAAAAATCCATGTTGAATCTCATCTCTAAAATATTTGAAATCTAGTCCCTTTTCTCTATCCTCTCTATGTCTCTGAATTCAGGCCACCATCACTTCTAAACAGATAATACAGCAGCTTTTTACATGATCTTCCTGCATCATACTCTCCTTAACAAGTTTATCTCTAAAATAACTAGTCCTTCATTTGTCTAATAGTAGCCAGAGTTTTTGGTTTGCTTGCTTGTTTTTGTTGTTTTTTTTTTTGTTTGTTTTATTTTTTTCTCACAAACTATTAACTTACCACATTACTATCCAGAAGTGCCACATTCCTTCTTTTTTTTTTAAACCTAATGTTTAGTCACCTTAAGTCATAACACTGACCCACACTTATTTTAATTAAAACTCATTCTGCCTTCATGTCCCACTTCAATCTCAGTCCTAGGCTGTATTTAGTGGATTTACATAAATATTCCTATACTCATACTAATCCCTATATTTATCACAGTCTTTTATAATTCTATTTATTTTTCTGAGTTCTGTTGTAAGATCCATTTGATCAGGAATATTATCTGTATTTGCTTTCTATTGCTTCCATAATAAATTACCATAAATGTACAGGCTTGAAAAACCCAAGATGATTATCTTAGAATATGATAGGTTGAAAATCTGACAGGTGTCACTGGGCTAAAATCAAGGTGTCATTGCCAAGGTTGCATCCCTTCCGGACATCCTGGAATAGAACCTGTTTCCTTGTCTTCTTCTCAGGGCCATTGCATTACTTGACATATAGCTCCATTCGTCAATCATCAGGGCCCACAACTTTGGGTCAAGACTTTCTCAAGCTGCCATCTTTCTGGTTCTCTCCCTTCCCCCCCCTTTCCACTTATAAAGACCCTTGTGATTACATTGTCTTTCAACAAATATTCCAGGATAACTTTTTCATCTCAAGGTCATTTGATTAGTAATCTTAATTCCAACTGCAATCTAAATTCCCCTTTGCCGTGTAATCTAACATATTCACAGATTCTGAAGATTAGGATGTAGACATTTTTTGGGTCAGGGGCACGGCAATATGTTCTGAATACATATTTTATGAATGAAACAATCAGTGAATGAATTTCAAAAGACATCAAATCCAATATGATAATTTGGGTATAAAATTAATGTTAATGCAATATTTATGAAAATCATTTCACAGACATAGTTCTACTGTGTGGGTCAGTAATTGTGGTATAGTGTAAATAACATGCAAATTAAAAACAAGAGACTAGAATTATCTGTCAACCTTGCTTCTTCTTATTCTTGATTTGAGAAAAGTTAATTTATCTTTCTAAGAATCAGGTTTTTGTGTGTGTGTTGTTTTGCTTTGTTTTCTACTTGAAACATGGAGGTTGAAATAGGGTTTGACGTGCTTATCCAATAAAAATATTAAAATCAAATTAGATAGTAGGGTTTAAAACTCTTCTTAAACCTTTATACACATTTAGAATATTGTCAATCAAAGCCTGAAAGGGATGTTATTTTAGATATCTTAATTACTATCTGGGATTATTTGTCTTTGATTTGTCTTTGGAACTTAAATTTTGGGATTCTTTTTAAGTTTTAGGGTAGTCTACAAAAAAACACAAGAAAACAGTTTTCTTGCTTCTGTGGAGCCAAATATATCTAGCTAGCTCATGATCTCAGGGTCCTGGGGTTGAGCCCTGCATTGTGCTCCCTGCTCAGCAGGGAGTCTGCTTTTCCCTCTCCCTCTGCCCCTCTCCTCCCCCATCTTTCTCAAATAAATAAATAAATAAAATCCTTAAAAATAAAATAAAATAAATAAAATAAAATAAAATAAAAACTATCCCATGCCTACCCTCTCTTCCCTTTACATTTGAGCACCTTATTTCTGCCCAGACCTAGGACATCAGTCTCTGACTCTGGGTCCTTATCTTAATGTGTGCCATTAGTTGCACTGGGCTCTGAGGTAATTCTTGTTCTGCCCTTCTCTATTTACAATCATTCCCCATTTAAGTCAGCTTTGTAAAAATGGCTGGACTCAGTGTGTAGAAAATTTGGCAGTTAAAATCAATAATGAGCATTTTAAGAACAAAGTGATACAAACAAGTGGTATTGGTTTGCTAGAGTTACCATAACAATATCACAAACTTGATGACTTCAACAACAGAAATTTATTGTCTCACAGTTCTAGATGCTAGAAGTCTAAAATACAAGTTTTAGTAGGGTTGGTTCTTCCTGAGGGCTGAATGGAGGATCTGTTACAGGTCTCTCTCCTTGGCTTGTAGACGGCCATCTTCATGTTTACATGGCATTTTCCCTATATGCATGTGTCTGAGTCCAAATGCCCCCTTTTTATAAGGACATCAGTAGTAATAGATTCGGGCCCACTCTAATAGGACCTCCTAGCAACTAAGTGCACCTGCAATAATCCTGTAGTCAAATAAGGTCACGTTTTCAGGTACTGGGGGTTAGTTTCAACGTATGAGTTTGATGGGGATACAGTTCAACCCATAACACAAGTAGTTGTATCAAACACACTTTAAATAACTGAAGCATATAAATTATGCATACATAAATATGATGAATATAGTTGTTGGAATCTTCCTATACAAATAGTGCCTTGAAAGAAATTTGGAGAGGAATGCTATTCTCTGTAAATTTAAAAAATAATAGAGCACTTATAAAAGAGCTTGATTGCAACTTATACTGTTAAGGAAATTATGCAAGTGATTTAACCAAAATATGCAAATAAACAAGAATAGTCAGAAAAAAAACAAGTGAGGTGTTTTAAGAAAAACATGCAAATTCAAGGGTTGATTTTGTAGTTTAATATTTTGTTAAACCAAACAGTTTTGATTTTGCATATAATTTTCCAAGTAGGTAAAGCATTATTATTTGAATTTGATCAATACCAATTAATTTGGTTATCTTGCAGTTAAGTGTTCCCATTATATTTTTATTCATTTTGATATGTTTTGGCATAATACAAGCTATACTTTGGTCACATATTATTATATTAATTATCTTTGTCCCTGGATCAGTTCCAATGTCAGCTTTTTGATTTTTGCTTTACCCTTATTCATATATTTTTTTTCCAATGTGATATATGGAAGAGTGAATGAATATCCTCTCCCCATGTTCATTCTTGACCCTTCTTATTTTGTTATTGAGAGAAGTTAATACTAAGTATATTATGAGCTATTATTTCACAATTATTGACCCAAATCACATGTATTATAAAAGCTTTTAGATTTTCAAAAGCCAGCAACATAAGTTGATGCACTGTTGGAATTATTTAGAGGTTAATGGCTACTTCTGAACACAAGAACTTGTTTAATGGACCATCTCTCTCTTATTTTCTCAGATAAAATTGACACTCAGAAGAAAACTCAGTGTCCAGAAAACATAGTTTATAAGTCATGTATTTGGTGTAACAAGAAAAATCTGTTACATAATTTTTATCAGATAAATAATGGTCTTCCTCTTTAAAATAATATATTCATGATTATTCAGAAAACCAGCAAAAAACTAGCTTTCTCATTTTTTATTTGCAGTCTGAATCTTTATGTTCATCTGCTCATCACATGCTCAAAAAAAGAATATCACTGAAAGCCTAAGAAACGTCGGTCTTAGATTTTTTACCTGTAAGATTACTCATAATGGTTATTTTAAATGCATCATATTTGGCCATTTTTAAACTTAAAGTTATAAAGCATATTATGAAGTAGTTATTTCAGAAAAAGCTGGAAATTGCCCTTATTTTTTCTATCATTTTAAAAACCTATCAATGGATAGAGGTCCTCATTGGTGTTATCAAACATAAATTAAATTTAACAATGTTTTCTAGTTTGAAAACAAATATATAAATTTTGCTTAATTGGAAGTTTAGATGTCTTTGACTGTTGATCTTCCTTTGATTCTTTAAATTTAACATAAAATATGCCAAAAATAATGTTTGAGAGCTACTGCATGCCTGTGCCTAACTGGTAATAAAAAGACCCTGAAAGATAGAATATGAATGTTTTTTTCATGTTATTATTGTGGACTGAATTTATAAGGTAGAGCAGTTGTTTTATAAGAGCAGTTGTCCCACATTCTGTGATCTTTCCTGCCATTCCTGCCCTACTGTAGGATCAAATTCTTTTTTCAAGTCATCATTATGATTGCATGTATCTACCTCAGTATGAAACCACAAAGGTTGATTCATGGCCGCACTTTGTTACCCTTTCCTTGATTTTCCACAAAGCTAACACCCAGTGCTTTGTGGACATGCTAGGTATTCATAAGGGTTAGGCTCACTAAAGAGAATTATAAATTGAAATAGAAAAAAGTTAAAACCTGAATTTTAAATCTGACATTTTCCATGAACAAAGGTGAAGCCTACATAGAGTTAACAGTGATTCCCTCATGGGTTCGTCTGGTCACTAACCCTCTTTGCTCTTCCTATTCTCTAATTAGTGTTTCGTTAGGAAATTTTCTCTTTTTTCTGACAACCATTTTGTTATCCATGACTCACCTTTTGGCAATCTAAATTCCACAGGATCATCCAGAGCAGTAACGGACACTGTAAATCTAGGTTTCTTAGTCTACTATTCACCATTAACTTGAGGTGCAGATGTGACGCTTTATAATTTAGATTTTCCCAAACCAGCAACATAATCTAAGACGCACACATACAAACACACACACACTCAAGATAATAGTAGGCTCCTATAGCCACAGACATGCCTGCCAAGTCCACTATAAATCCATACAGAGGAATGTGTTCCTGACTACCTCTAATTTGCAGGACAAATTCTCTCATAACCACCTTCAGGTTATGCACCCCTTCCGTGGACTCTGTAGAAATAGGAAAAGAACTCTTGTAATGACTGTTCCTTTGCTGCACACTAGGGAAAAATGAAAATTATTTTACATACTCAATATTATTTTCTTTACTTGTCTCCTGAGAGTACTATATGGGGTCTACTTTTTCAATTACATTTGATTATCCGATAGCAAATTGTTATCTCTAAGATCTAGGAAGGGAAAAAATAGATGTATTTTATGTACTACAAAATACATTAGATGGTATTAATAAAGCCAAAACTGGCTGTTAAGTGGTAGATTCACTCAATTAGATAGCTTTTAAGGGAGCTTCATTTCATCTACATAGTAAATTTATGTAATAATACTTCCTTTTCTTAAGCAAGAGCAATTTGTAATAATGTGAGTTTTTGCTAATACAAAATGGTTAGAATGAGCTAGATGACACAACTATTTTGTAAAGATTCCCACTTGCATCAAACTTGTTTATTTTTTTTAATTGTAAGCAAATAACATGCTGTAATCAAAAGTACTATGACGAAATTGTGACGTGAGGTATTTGTTTGCTTTTGCTTTTGTTTTTTGTTTGTTTGTTTGTTTTTATACTGGGGAATTTGTACATTTAGTTACATGCATACAAAAATGCTCAGGGACCAGTAGTTTTAAATTGTCTTCCTGATCATTGTTGCTGAGATCATTCTTACATCAACATGTAAAAGTATTTATACTATACAAACTATAAATTCTGAACAAAATAGAACATTTTCTTAAACAAAAAGTGTATGGCATTAACTGATTCAATTAGACTTTAGTTTATTGATCATCTTAGAAGATGATAATAACCAACAGGAAAATCACCTAATTTTTAAAATTATGTATTTAACTTGATTCATCTAGATTTAATTTGAAAGACTGACTACTCGGTAAGCAAAAAATATTTCATTTTCTCATAAAATCGAAGGGAATTTAGCTAATGGATCTTGAGACAACCACATTGATTTGAAATACACATAGTTAACCATTTTTTCAGTGAGGCACATTTCAAACAATTCATTAATGTATATTCTTAAACTGTCAAACTAATCAGTGATCACAAAAATTTGAACCAAAGATCATTTAACACCTATATTTAAACAGCAAAGAAAATGAGGCCCAGACATAAGAGATAAGTTGTCCAATTTTTCAGAGGTCATTAGTATCATCCACTGAAACTTGGTTGCACCTGTCTGGATGCTAAGTTCATGCTTCCCTTGGATACTAAATGTTTTTTCAAGGTAGCATATCTTTTACCTATTGTAAATTATGCGAAACAGACTGTTTTAAAAATGTTGTATTGCCATTGCAAAAGGAGCTTTAAATAATTTTGGTTATATTATTGGCACCTAAATTTTACTTCTTCTTTTGTTGACTAAAAATTTCATTAATATTTATAAAATACATATTTATGAAAGTGCTCATATGCAGTATAATGTTTAAAAGAAAAATTACTTTTCACCCATTAAAATGAATTTATATTAGCATTCTTTAATTCTCAAAGATCTGTTCATATTTTCCCATTGAATGTGTAATTAGTAGATTGAAATGTAGATTGAAAATAAAATTCAAAAATATTATTCATTTGTTTTAAAGAAAAGAGAAAATGAAAAGAGAAGAGAATCTATGTATTTACTTTTCATTGCTGAGTGACCTTGAGACAGTTGTTTAAACAAACTGGAAATCATCATACTAATCTTTAAACGTTAGACTAGATAATTCCTACAGTTCCCTACAATTCTAAAAGAAGTACCAACTTTCCATATATACAAGAAAATATAATCAGATGTTTTAATAAATTTTAATTAAAAAATCAAGTAAACACATTAGCAAAATATGATTATTTTACTAAAATAATAAATATAAAAATAATTATAGTATTCTCTTATACAGTGCTAATAAAATCTCAGCAACCTGGATATAGGAGAGGACATCACCACCTGCTAAAAGGCATTTACAAAAGCCCTTTAGCAATTTATCAAGTACAATAAGGCAAGAAAGGGACTGGAAAGACATACAGATTAGTAATGAAGTAAAACAGTCTTTATTTGAAAACAGCACTATTATCCTAACAAATCTACCCAAAAGAAAAAAGAAAAAAAAAAGCTACTAAAACTAGTAAGTTAGTTTTACAAGGACACAGGATAATTTACCAATTATACAAAACTCACTTGATTTCAATAAACTAGCTACAAACAATTGGAAGTTAAATTTTTTAAAAAGATTTTATTTATTTATTTGAGAGAGAGAGAGAGAACACAAGCAGGGGGAGTGGGAGAGGGAGAAGTAGGCTTCCCACTGAGCAGGGAGCCAGATGCAACACTCGATCCCAGGACCCCCAGATCATGACTTGAGCCGAAGGCAGATGCCTTACGACTGAGTCACCCAGGTGCCCTGGAAGTTAAATTTTTAAAAAATATGTCCACAATAGCAACAAAAATATTTAGAATAACAATAAAAAATGTGAAATATGTTAGAGATAAATCTGATAAGAGATGCACAAAATCTGTACACTGAAAATGACACTTTTAATGAGAGACCTGTCATGAAGACAAATGAATAGAGAAGTTTATCACGTTCAGGAAATAAAAGAAGTTAATGTTATCAAAATTGGTCTATGGATAAACACAAACCAAAGCAAAATCCTAGGGGGCTTTTTAGCAAAAATCAAGAGCCTGTTTATAAATTTCTATGGGAATAAAGAGTATTTAGAGTAGCCCAAACTATGTTTTTTTTTAAAAAAAAGAGAACAAAGCTGGAAAATTTGCATCTAATTTTAAAATGTTTTATAAAGCTATAGTAATAACAACAGTGTGGTATGTGTATAAAGATCGATATACAGAAAAATGGAATAGAAAAAAACAGTAAAGGAATAGCACATTATAGGGTCAATTGATTTTTGACAAAGATGTTAAGGCTGTACAATGAAGAAAGAACAATCTCTTCAACAAATGGTATTAGAACAGATAGATATACATAGGCAAAATAAATAATTAAATTTCCATCCTTATAACACACCATGGTCTAAAATTAACTTGAAATGGATCCTTGACCTAAATTTAAGAGCTAAATTATAAAAATTCTATGAGAAAATATAGACTAAAGTTTTACTTACCTTGGGCTGGTGAAGTTTTCTTTAACATACATAAAAACACCAATACAAAACAAAAATAATCAAATTGGTGTTCATCAAAATCAAAACTTTCATTTATCAAAAATAACATTATGAAAATGAAAAGGCAACTACAGAATGGAACACATTTTTCAAACCATATATCTAACAAGGTCATTATCTAGAAACTATAAAGAATTCTTCCGATCTAATAATAGGAAGACAAAAACTCAATTTTAAAAATGGGTGAATAAAAAGAAATAGCAAACATTTCATTAAAGAAGATATACAAATGACTAATGTGAAATTTTTCTTTTTTAAAAAAGATTTTATTTATTTATTTGAAAGAGAGTGCACAAGCAGGGGGAGGGGCAGAGGGACAAGCAGATTCCTTGCTGAGCAAGGAGCCCATTATGGGCTCAATCCCGGGACCCCGAGATCATGACCTGAGCTAAAGTTAGTTAACCAACTGAGCCACCCAGGTGCCCTAATGTGGAAATTTTTCAGCATTCTTAATTATTCGGAAGATGAAAATTAAAAGCACAATGAGATACTGCTATCCTCCCGCTACAATAGCTGAAATTACAGTTTGACTCTAGCCAAGTGTTGACAAGGATATGGAGCAGCTGATATTCTCATGTATACCCAATTGGAATGTGTAATGGAATAACCACTTTGGAAACCAGGAAACTCCTCAAAAGTTAAAAGTACAACTGCTTTACAACCTTACCTAGGAGGCAATAAAAATGAAAGAATATGCCACACAAAAACACTTATACACAGGTATTTATCTTAGCTTTATTTGTTATAGTCAAACCTGAAAACAGCACAAATGTGTATCAATTGGTAAATGGATAACCAAATTATGGAATGTCCACACAAAAGAATGGTCCTCAGAATAAAAACGAATCAAGTACTTATACACCACAAGATGGATAAATCAAAATGATTATGCATTTATGTACAAGAGATCAGACCAAAAAATAGTACGTACTTGATTCCATTTACAAAAATTCTGGAAAATGCAAACTAATCTATAGTAACAGAAAGACAGGCACTATTGGCTTGAGAATAATACAAGGTTGAATGGGGAAAGTGCAAGGAAGAGTTTACAAGGGGGCACTAAAAACTTTTGGGATGATGGTTATGTTTATCATCGTGAATGTGGTGATATGTTCAGAGTGTGTATACACATTAAAACTCATCTAATTATACATTTAAACATATGCAGCTTTGTCTACAACAGTTTGTCTCAACAAAGGTGTAATATTGATACATTGATTAAAAATAATACTAATAAATAAGAAATATGACTGGTAACTGTGAGTAAAAAGTAAATATAATAAAATAAATTATCTCAAATCCATAGAATGTAAAGCACCAGGAGTGAATCCCAATGCAAACTATGGACTTTAGGTGATAATGATGTGTCAATGTAGGTTCATTAAGTGTAACAAATGTGCAAATTTGGTGCAGAACGTTGGTAGTGGGGGAGGTTGTGCATGTGCAGAGCAGGGCATTTACTGGAAATCTCTGTATTTTCCTCTTAATTTTGACGTGACCCTAAAACACTCTTAAAAAAGCCTTTCTAGGGATGACTGAGTGGCTCAGTAGGTTAAGCACTTGACTCTTGATTTCAGCTCAGGTCAGATCTCAGAGTTGTGCGACGGCCCTACACTGGGTGTCAGGTCTACTTGAGATTTTCTCTGTTTCCCACCCTGTCCCTCTCTTTAAAAAAAAAAAAAAAAAAAAAGCCTCTATAAAAGAAACAATAAATGACCTTAAAGTTTACACGCACACACACACACACACACACACACACACACATTTCCTCTGCATGGGCACTAGCAACGTGGTGTTTTGTTTGTTTGTTTTGGGAGAGACACTTATAAGCCCCCAAAATTCTCAGTTTCTTCTATTTTGTTATGAAGATGCTAGCATTTTCATTAACAATTTCCATTTACCTAGTATAAGATTCCCAGCTCAGTGTTGAGCTGCAAATCTGAAATGAAATCCTTCCAAATTCATGTGAAAGCGAGAAAATGTAAATTAATGTTGAGTCAAAATTTGTGAATAGTAGACCCATATTCTGGCTAATGAGGCAATGCATCATTTCCGAGACAGGGTTAGATCTGTGAAAATCCCGCTGAAGGAGAAGTCAAAGGTCGACAGCTGAAGATGGATTCTGACGGCCACTAATTTTCACTGCTCACTTTTCATAGGAAGGTAGAGGCCATTTATTAAGGATACCATCTTAGGAAAACATTGATTTGTGCAATCCATCGTTTATGGAAAGTTATTTTAAATACGCCTTAAATAAAATTACAATTCATTTTAAATAAATACACAAAACAAAAATAAAATGGAAAATATTTCCTCCCAGAAGAACTTATTTTAGATTAAGATACTTAAAAATACTTTGTGTTTCATGTTTGTTGTAAATGAGTTCAGAAGAGTACTACATACCTAAAAAATATTTCAAAAGAGTTCATATGTATAATTCCTTGGACACTGTATTCTATCACCAAATTTCCAATATAATATGGATCCTTTATAATTCTCAAAGGAATGAGTTTCATACAAAGCTCTTCTGTCACGTGACTCAGTATGTGGGACACTTTTTGTGTTGAGATGAAGAAGAAATGAAGCCAGAAAACACACAAACCAAACAAGATTGCCACAAATCTTACAGACATGAATAAGACTGACATAAAATAATAAAAGCATTCATCTTGAACACACGAACATACACCACAGACATGCAATCCCAATGAATGCTGATTTAGAATATTCTAGGCTGAAATTACTCCTAAATTTTCATGAAAAATAAACATATACAGAAAAGAAATACTATAGCTTTACGTCTACACATAGAGGAAATGATGACGTTGCCTGGCTGACTCTAGAAGTTCATCACCCATTTATCTCTGGATCTTCCGTGTAGTGCAGCAGAGTATATGATACCCCTCCATCACTGCCATCCTTCCATACCTGAAATGACTGGGAATTCAGTTTTAATCATGGACCACCCGTTACCACCTACCTTCATCAGAAATGCCTGCAGAAAAAAAAATGAATAATTGTACACAGAAGAGTAAATTTTCGTTTGCTTTCATTTCAGATGTGAAGGAATTCATCTCTTCCATAGGTTTTGTAGCTGATTTTCAAATTCAGAACTGCCTTTGCTTAAAACATCTATTTTTGTTCTTCCTTCCAAATCTTTAAATCACAGAAAATAATAAAAGGAGACAAATCATATATCACTGAACATGATGAAGTGGTAATTGCCATCCTTTTTAAGACTGCTGGGCTAGAAAGATCAGGTATGAGGGCAGAGTTATTCAGAAGTGTGTGTTTAAAACCCGTGAAGCTTCAAATCTGACATGCTCAGCTTCATAAAGTATTCTCAACTGCCTATACACCTTTTGGCCCTGCACACCTCTAAACTTTTACTTACAGGAAACTGATGGGTAGAGGACAGTAAAACATTCATTTTACGGGAGTTATTTGGGGGTTGTAAAAGTGGAGGAGGTGTAGAGTAGGCACTACAACTTTCTTAAAAGAAAACGCTTTGGTATTCTGGCTACACTCCCTGAGAGGGTATCTCAACTCGGAGGGAGGCAGCAGGGGCTCCACCTTATTTAAAGTAAACAACAGGAAGGCACCTGGGGAAAATATATGCTGTTCTCTGAACTGAGAAGTGAATGTAGAGCCAGGTGTGTAATAAGTTGTCTTGTGTGGTGATGGTAGGTTCGCTGCGCTTTTGTGGCAAACTTCTGGGACTTTGGAGGCCATTCTCAGATTGGCACTGGGGCAGGTGCCCAAGGCCGCTGTGAATAAGTTGAAGCAGCAGTAATGTTAACTGAAGGTAGCAGCATAATCTCATAATGTTAGAGAAGACTTCTAAAATAGATTAAAGTGTTTTTAGGAGATCTGAATAGACATCATCTACTGTTATCAGTAATATCATATACAATCCACCTTTTTTCGTATACTTCCCACTTATGTAGTAGTTCTCCAAATCTTTATCGTTTTTCTCATCTTCATTACACCTAAAATTTGTATTTTATTATACAGTTTTCATAGGAAATAGCTTACCCGATGTATATTACCGAATCATGGCTCTAAGGTGGTTTAAAGTTGTCTTTGTCATCTGAAATTGTATTCAGTATTCATTGTTTTGTTCAATTCGGTGGAATACCCAAGGTGAAATGAAATAGATATCTCAGATTATCTTTTGTGAGTGCCTAAGAATTTCCTATTATCTTGACATCATAACTTTATTAGTGCTATCTAAATTCTTAAGAAAATCACAAGTTAGTATGCACATACTAGTTTTCTACTGCTGCCGTAATGCATTAAATTTAACAGCTGTAAGCAACCCATTTACTATCCCACAGTTCTGTAGGTCAGAAGTCTTGGGACCGTGTTGTTCGGTTGGTTGGGTCCTCTGTGTTAGTCACAAGGCTGAAATCAAGGTGCAGGGAAGGCTGTGGTCCTTTCTGGAGGCCGTGGGGATGATCTGCTTCCCAGCTCATTTCGGGCTGTTGGCTTCATTCAGTTTTTTCCAGTTGTGGGACTGAAGTCTCCATTTCCTTCCGGGCTGTCAGTCTTGGGCCAGTTTTTGCTCCTACATCAATCCAGATTCATTTTCATGTTTTCCATGTAGTCTCGCCTCCAGCAACGGGCGGCAGAGTCCCTCTCCGATTTCCCTTTCTGCTGCATATCTCTGACTCCAGATGAAGGTTGTTCTCTGCTTTTAAGGAATTATGTGAGTAGGTTGGGCCCTCCTGGATCCAGGATAAGCGCAGCCCATTAATTACCTCTGCAAAGTTCCCTTTGCCACATAATGTATTCACCAGGTTCTGGGGATTAGGGTCTAGCATCTTTGGATGGTAATTATTCTGCCTACTCCAGCATGGCATAGCACTCTAATCTGAATCCTGAGATGTATTTCGTGCATCTACTAAGTAAGCAGTAGGTCCCACTTTACCAGCTTGAGGTATATGTACAGACAGGTACCTTCTTTGTAGCTCATCATGCCTGGCCCATCTGCTGCAGTGGTGTTTTGTGTTTAAGACTGCAAAGTTAGGGCTCAATAAAGCTTATCAGTTCATCTAGACTCCCCCCCCCCACCCTGAGGTAGTATGCTGATATCCAGAGGAGCTTCCAGATTTAGATAACCATGGTAGCAGAAGCAGATTTTTTCTTAAACTCCAGGCTTTGGTGAATGTATGTCAGCGCAGAACACACATCCGCTGGTGGTGACTTTCTCTCTTAGACCCTTTTGTGAGAGCAAACCATGGTGGCATTCAAATCCTTCAGAGCTTATAATAACCTTGACTTTCAAATGAGAGTGTCTGACATGCCGATTGCTTTCTTAGCTCTCCTCTTACTTCCTATGTCAATTTACCCATTCTCCTCCACAATCAGTTATCTGAATGTTCATGTAGGCAGAGCTGTGTCTGGTAGCTCTGACTACTGGTCAACCAGTTTTTTGCTGGCATTTGTTTTTTTGTTTTTAATACCTCCTAGACATTGTTACAACCGTGTGCCCTTTCTCATTCCTGTGTGGCACACTATAGATTGATATGGGCTGCGTAGTGGTGGAAATCTAAGCAGTAGTGCAGCTAAATCATAGAATGCCAGCAAAGATACCTGCAATCGGAGAGCAAATGAAAAGCCTTTTCTAGTGGGGGCAAGTTTTCAGTACCTGAGAGTTCTGGCCAAATCTTCTCTCTCCATAATTATTAACTTGGGAGGGGAGAAAGAGAGGGAGAGAGACAGAGAATATCGTGTATGTGTGTGTGTGTGTGTGTGTGTGTAGACTTATATTACTGGACAGTTGGACAGTTACAACTGCCATGTGGAGTGTATTGGGCAGTTACAACAATCCCTTTCAATTCTTTGAAACAGAAGGGGATCAAGAACATAGGCTTACATGACCTCTTCCGTGGCTCCATCAAGTACCTTCCTTTCTCTTCCTTTTTCTTCCAATGCCTATTACTTTTTCTGTGACTGATTCATTTGTCCTGTGTAATATATGACTTCAATTATGTATGCCCCCAACTTTATCCATCATTCCTTCTAAGCTCAAATCCATATATGCACACACACACACACACACGCATACACACACACACATACACGAGAGTTTGATAAATTGCTATACATGTTCCCTTGAATGGCATTTTAAATCCAAAATAAACCCACATTCTCATCATCTCTTCCAAGCCACTGTTCCTCCCTTATTTCTTCTAAGAGGTAAGCACAGTTTTCCAGGCCCAGATCTTTGTACCGCCCAGAATGTATTGTTTCCCTGGCCTCCACAATCAGTTACCAACAGTAAAATTTTACTTCACTAAAATCTCTCTCAAAAATGCCCCCTTTCTATCTACATTTTTACTAATTGGTTAATCCTTTAGCATTTATTGCCTAGATTATTGCAAAGTATCCTAATTATTTTCAAGCTCTGATCTTTAAGCTGCCAACAGGGTGATATTTCTAAATTTCAAAACTGTTACTATCTTGCTATAAATCCCTCAGTGGCTCTCAGTGACTTTGGGAATCAAGCTGAGGCTTATGCTCTCTTCTCTGCTAAACTTTTGAGCATCGTTTTGTTTGCTTTGCTCTTTTTTCCTAGTTGTAACACTTTTCATCCTCACAGATTTCGACTCAACCCATTTGGAACTTGCCATGCTTTGTTTTCAACTGTGGTTTTTAAAAAGCTACTCTTCCCTGAACACATTTTCCTCTCCTGTGTGTCATTCAAGTTTTGCAAAACTAAGAAGTTAATCTTTTTCAGAAAGCCTTCTCTTATATTTATAATTTTCATTTGTGCTACTTCTGGGTGGCTATCTAAACAACGAGTCGAGCTAATGCTGAGGTGGGCCGTGGAAGGGGCCTAAGTACTAAAGGGGTATGTTTCAACCCACAGTGGACAATGTATTAGATTAGAAAAAACTTCCATCCATTTTCATGTAAAGACCCAGGGTCAGGGGCAGAGACAAAAGCCGTCATGGAACAAATGAAAACTGCGAAAACTCTTCAGCAATTTGGCAGGTTAGTCATTCAGTAAAATGACTGAGGTGAATAGATCTTCAGCAAATTGGCCAGGCTCGCTGCGTTCAATAATTTACCTCCCTTCTGAAACTACTGAAGCAGAATCACATGTGGGCTACCTGGGGCTAGAACTGTTTCTGATTCTGGTTGAATCTAAATTAGGAGTGGGTATGTTGACATATGATCTCTCTCTCTCTCTAATTTCGGTGCCCCACTTGGGAAGGACTAACAGCAGTTCAAATCATTTCAAACTATATTGATACAAAGAATAACTAAAGGCAACTATTACTTCAAAATATAGAGTCTTATAATGTAAATAAAGAAGTCTATTGTCAAAAACTCTTTAGAAGGTCAGGCAACAGCAGGATCCCTCACCTGGATAAATCGTCAGCCACGGCAACCTTCACCTTTGATTAAGTGCAGAAGTATTATATTTACCTCCTACAGCAACATCATAAGTGGCAGGCAATACCTCTGACAATCAGATTATCTCCTCAAAATAGCTCACCTTTCCTGAATTTTTAAACTAAAACTTGTATACACAATGCAAAAAAAAAAAAAAAATCATACTTTCATTGCACTTTAACGCTTTTCTTCATCCAGACACAGACACAACAATTGCATGAAAATGTGGGGTTTTTTTTGTTGTGTGTGTGCGTGTGTGTGTGTGTGTGTGTGTGTGTGGTGTGTTGATTTCTTGCCAGAATATTGATTAACTCTTGGTAGTTTAGAATTTCTTGATTGATAATAACTTCCTTAATATGTAAAATTTTGAGGATATCAGCTCCCAGATGAACTGTTTATCTATAGCAAGTTAATTACCTATTTTATGTTCAAATAATGTACATTCAACATTTATGATAATGAAAGGAATGACTATACCTTTTAGTCTTTATAAAATATGGTATTAAAAATAATAATCGTAGGTAATGCCTGTAGAGTTAAAACTTCTATCAATATTTTCTTCCAGCTTATTTTCATGTGCATCATATTTATTTAGTTATTTTTTTCCAGGATTAGGTACAGATTGTCTAGCAGAGTTGCATTCAATTTTTTTCAATTATTATCACATCAACATTGTCCATGTCATTAAATAGTCTTTTTAGTTTGAATCCATTCTAGAAGCAGAATAGCTTAGTGCATGTGGAACCAGATAGCCTGTGTTTACATCCTGACTCTGCTGTTCACTACCTTTTTTACCTCGGACAAATTACTTAACCAGTTTGTGTCCCTCTTTCCTAGTTATGAAACAGGGATTATAATACTACTTATATCATAAGCATGTAATGCGAATTAAATGAGTTTATATATATATTATATACATATATATATACACATACGAAATGCTTAGAACATTCCCCAGTATACTCAGTAACTCCTATCATTATTCCTCTTTCTCCTTGAATATCCAGATGACTCCGAAGATTGAAATATTAACTTTTTAATGTTTTTTATTCAAATTATTAAGTTTGTCTTTTCACAAATGCACTGATACATTACCAAAATATACTTGCTATCACTAAATCTTGTGAAAATAGTGTATTTTTTAAAAAATATGTTTGTATATTATGTGCTATTTTCATATATTTTGTTTATATATTCCATTTAACCTTTCAAGTAGCTTTTTATATAGTAACTATTTTTTTAAAGATTTTATTTATTTATTTGACAGAGACAACGAGAGAGGGAACACAAGCAGGGGCAGAGGGAGAGGGAGAAACAGGCTTCCCGCTGAGCAGAGAGCCCAATGCAGAGCTTGATCCCAGGACCCTGGGATCATGACCTGAGCCAAAGGCAGACGCTTAACGACTGAGCCACCCAGGCGCCCCATATAGTAACTATTTTTAATTCTAGATTTGGATTTAGCTATTTGTTTAATTTTTATAGTGTTCAGATATAGTCAAGCTATGATGATACCTGCAAATTTGAATTTTCCTTCTTTTTAATGATTTTTTTAAAAAGTAGTAACTATATGAGTAACTATATGTGCATGGTACAAAATAAATAATATTGAAGAATTTATAGGCTCAATGGCACGTAAGAGTTTGCTTTTTCCTTTTTTCCCCCAAATAATTCACCTCCCTGGGGGCATCCATTTCACAAGTCACTTAAGTGAATTTCCAGTGTCATTATAAACATGCACAAGAGAATATGAGTTGTTAGCATAAAATGTTCTTGGGTCTTGATCTTGTTTTTCCTATTAACTGTATATTATGGAGAGGTTTCTGCCTCATTTTTTTAATGCTTAATATCCCTTTCCCAAGCCTGAGCATTTAATTTTGGTTCATTTCATTTACCCGGGTATAACTTCAAGAAAGTTTTACAGATACGATATTGGTTAATATCTTTTCTGAGTAACTGTATATATGCAATTATCTTTTTATTGATTTCCTATTAAAAGTAAAACAAGCAAATAGATATAAAATCTTGCATCGCAGGTGTTCTCTATACATCATACAATGTCATGGGCGGGGGAGGAGCGGAGGGAGAGGGAGAAGAAGGGAGAGAATCTTAAGCAGGCTCCAAGCCCAACGTGGAGCCTCGTGCTGGGCTCGATCTCACAACCCTGAGATCAGATCCTGAGCCAAAACCAGGAGTTGGACGCTTAACTGACTGTGTCACTGAGGTGCTTCGGGCATCCTAAGTGTTGAGACTTGTCTTCCCTTTGCTCTCTACTCATCTTTCTGTATTCATTCATGAAATGATCATTTAAAAGACAACAATTGGGAATTTCAGAGGCAAATATTAAATGTAGATCGAATCCTCAAAGATGGAACAGCTTAAAAAAGCTAGAACAATCCCTGGCAAACTGAGCTTCAGGTTTAGATGTGTGATATCAATATGCACAACTATTTCACCAAAAGTAGAAATTAACCACAACCCAGTGTCCCCTGCACAGGAGTAATATGTAGACAGATGCCAGGGTTATGAAGAGTATATTGAAAGGAAAATCAACAACAAAACAATCCAACTAAGGATTTTGAAAATGGTACTTAATCAGAGGGAAAAGATCCCCATGAAGAAAATAATCTGAAAGAAGAAAAAATTGGAAATAATTTTACAGAAAAAAAAGATAAGTTACTTTTTGGATGCTCAGTGAAATTCAAAATAACATTAAATCCATGAAAGAGAATTGAAGGCCATAAGAATAGTCTTTTTGAAACGATATGAAAGGTGAAATAAGAGTAAAACTGAATGAGATCCAATGATAAGCTTTTAGAAAGAAAAAAAAATCACAAAGAAAGCAAAATAGCATTAGCAGAATTAAAAACTATTCAAGACAGAGCAGACTTGATAACGAAAAAATTAAATGACAATGTGGAGAAAAAACTTGAGAAAATTTCCCTAAGTATTTAGAAAAAGTAAGATAAAATGCAAATGAAAAGAGATGGTAGATAAGGAGGACAGACAGTAGACCACACCTAAATATTATTCATGTTCCTGAGTAGATGCCAGAACAATGAAATAAGTGTTGTCAATAAATAATGCAACTCTTAGTAGGAAAAAAAAAATCTTTCTTTTTGGAAATAAAAAAATACGTACATGTATAGATCAGGAAAATTCATCATATTTCAGACAAAATAAACGATACGAGTTAATGAAAAGACAGCCATAATAGACAAAACATTCACACATATACATATGCGTGTGAATACGTAATATATCTATATGAAGGAATAAAAGCATGAATTATTTTAAAGACTTTCTCTGGAATATAAAATGTTAAAAGATATCATAAGATGTACAGGAGCACCTGAGTGGCTCAATTGGTTAAGCCTCTGACTCTTAGTTTCAGCTCAGGTCATGATCTCAGAGTCATGAGATTGAGCCCCACCTCAGGCTCTGCACTCAGTGCAAAGTCTGCTTAAGACTCTCCCTCTCTACCCCTCCCTGCCCTCTCTAAAATAGATAAATAAATAAATCTTTAAAAAATATTTAGGATGCCCTTGTCAAAAGTTCAGAAATAATGTAAATAAAACCAATAAATCATCCAAGTAGTAATTAGTAACAGTTTATTGTGTATACACTAAAAAAACAGTTTGCAAACTGGGAGCACTCAACCCAAAATGTGGAAATGAGGCTAAGGAGTACAAAGAAGCTTGCTATAGTGAGAGAGCAGTATCTCTTTATTCTTCGCAGTAATTGGGTATAATATTAAAATTTTCCTAAGTTATAGGGAATTGGTCAGTGGTTACTTCATATCCACCTTGGGAAACAGTCTAAGTTTTGCTCATGATTTCCAGAAGTATAAGCAAGAAATGACCCAGGTCAAGTTAGTCTTGCAAAATAAGCTAAATTAAGCTGTGTTTGTGTGGCTAAAGTGTTTTTGTCTGCTCAAGGAATTTTCAAGTTTGGTCTTCATTTGGTTTTGATTTTAACACCCTTAAAGATGTTATAGCCTGCCTAATATTTTGTCTGATACAGATTCTTGGTCTCCTACTTAAAGAACAGAGAGAGGGAGAAGAACCAAGCACCAATTTTATAAAAAGCATAAGTTGTCCACTGATAGTTTTTCCCATCGAGCTCAATCAGTTTTGTAGTTAGTGGACAATTCCACAATACTCTGCCAATAAATCCCTTATCAATCTAAGTTTTGGTTTAGATATTCTTATCGTCACATATTTTAGTCCATGGGGGAGCTGCTAATCGTATGTGTTTAGAAACCTGACTTTTAGCTAAAAAGCTTTATATATATACATTTCCTCATTTCTTTACAAATAACATTTCATCGGTAAAAATACATATTATATGTGCACATGAATTATAAAGATGCCTTCTTATTTCAGAAATGTGCTCTCTGGCTGGCCCCTTGGGTGACTTGGCCTTGCAGATTTCTATTCTTATAAAATTATGTATTCTTTAGAAAGCAATGTAGCTGGCTTTGTATACATGTAAGGCTGACACTTATAAAAGTCGCCTATAGCTCCTACTAAGTATTTTTAATAAAGACAGTTTTAACAATAACTGTTCAGGGCCCAGAAGCCTTAATGGCATTCTAGTGACCCAAAAGGATTAACATGCCTCCATGATTTTCTCCCAGTGACATTTAGTATATTTAGCTTGAAAAGCTAATCAATCATGCCTTATGAGATATGCCATTTAAAAAATAGTTTGGCCAAGAATATAATTCAATATATTTAAGTGAATAAAAGCTGTGAGAATGATTAAAATGGAAATTGTCTAGATGGAGGAAGTAGCTAGTTAAGTGCCAAAGGGTTAGTTCTGCATATAGATAGATCAGTGCTACCATTATAAGGAAATACATCATTGCAATTTACATACATCAGACTATTTAAAGGTACTGGAAACACTGGTAGGGAAAATCACCTAAAGCGAACTAAAAGGAGATATATGAAATGTGAGCTGAACATCAAATGAGATTCATCTGTGGTGTAGGAGAGAAAATTATTTGAAATTCAATAATTTTATAGGCAAGAATCGTCTGGAAAGCAATATTCTAAAAAAGACTTAGATGACCCAACTAATCATTTTGAATCAATTTCATGTTGTGAATTAATTAAAACTTAATGATAAATGTTGAATAGGATTAATCATTAAAACAAATAGATACAGGAAATTTTTACAAGAGTAGAAAGAAATTTACTAAGGAAAATGTTTGCATCTGCATTTAATTTCCCAGCTGTGTTTTCACATCAGTGAGAGGATGAAAATAAAGCAATATTAACATTTCTGGGAACTAATCCCAGACACCCACATAATCCTTAAGGCAAGAAAGTAGAAGCTAGACATGTTATTCCAGAGAGAAATGAAAGAAAAAGACATTTTAAAAGTCTTTTTTTTTTCCATTTATATTTGCATCCATATCATGTATAAGATGTTATCATCCTCTAATTATAATTTAATTCACCAGATATCCTTTGTGTCTTTTTACAAATTCAATTACTTTGACCCCTGGCTCACCAGTATAATGATACCTGATTAAGTTCTTTTAGACTATCCCTTTGCAAACTATTTTAAAATAACCTCACTATTTTTTTTCTTTTGTATAATCGTTGCCAAAAGAAGAGTGAAAATTTTCTGCCAAGTTAAGTAGCTTTATTCCAAAGAAAAGTTTGTCTACATGACATGGTGGGGTTTATGTTTTTCACTTTCTTTTTCTGATGCAGATGTCTTACACCCTAGTCCATGAGGTCATGGTCCTCAAAATATAATTCCAGGAGGCCTTGCATTGCAAGGAAAAGCTCAGAGGTTGTCCATTGGGAGTGAGAAAACACCTGACAGGTGGGACTTGGACCCCCCTTTCCTGACTCAACATAAGTAGCTCAGCATTTAACCATTTAAAGTTTCAGGGTTTTGTTTGTTTGTCTGTTTTTGATGCTCTATTAATGAAAGTTTGTACAAGGATTGTTGGTATATTGGTATTTTCCAAAATACAAACATTGGATTTCTAGTGGCTTCCAGAGGAATTTCAGAGCCTTCACTAAATTATGTTTTCCTTTTAAAGCAAAAATTTAGTACCTAATTTAAATATTAAGTAAACAATTGTGTTAGTGGAAATAAAATAAGTGTATATAGTGATACAGACCTCACCTCAAATATTTACTTGATAGAGTATAGTTGCTGTGGTGTTAGTGCTTTAACATGTTTTTATTTGTAGATACAGATTGTATAATTTATACCTCAGTGTACCATAATTTAGAGATGGGAATATAGGAAATACTAATTTTAAGATAATTTAATGGGGAACATAAAAATGATAATAATTCTGTCAAATTGCCCCAAGATGCTAATCATAGATTAGTAAGAGACATTAATCTGAATGAATTCCTTACATAGTATATAAAGTTATCTCTAAGACTTCAAATATCATTGATAATAAACTAAAAATATGGTAAAGATCATTTCCAAATTCTCTTTTCAGTTATAGAATTAAAGATCAGTCAAATCCACTGTATTTAAAGAGAAGTCTTAAAAGAACAACCAGAATTTCCCAAAATTTATATGATTAATTATAAATAAGATACAACAATTGTTATAAAAGTATGCCAGTTGACTTTTAAAGGCAAAAATGTAGTCATTTCAAATATCAGGCAATAAATGCGGGGTTTTTGTTGTTGTTGTTGTTGTTAGATGCTGTAACACATAATAAAAGTCTATAACATTTATTTTTTTTAAAGATGTTATTTATTTGTCAGAGAGAGAAAGAGGGAGGGTGAGCACAAGCAGGTGGGATGACAGGCAGAAGGAGAAGCAGGCTCCCTGTCAAGCAAGAAGCCCGATGAGGGACTCCATCCCAGGACTCTGGGATCATGACCTGAGCCGAAGGCAAATGCTTACCCTATTGAGCCACCCAGGTGTCCCAAAAGTCTATAACATTTTAGAATGAAATTTCCCAGGTCAAATTGATGCAATACAAATTGATGTATTACATTAGTCAAATATGTTAGTTTAAAATGATTTAAGTAAAATAAATAAAAAATAAAATAAAATGATTTAAGTGACTCTATAACCTATTTAATGGGAAAGATAGGTATGCCTTTATATGTGTAATTATATAATTGGTAATAAACTTCAGTTACCTATATAGAGATATAAAAAACTTATTTTTCTTATATTATCAAAAAATTAAATGATTAATAAAATGATAAATAGAATCAATATATGTTGGTATATAATAAAAACATATTTTTAATTTCATGTTAAATTGGTATCAAAAAAGGACATTTTTAACATAAAAATTATGTTTAACAAATCACATATAGCTGATTACAAAAAAGCATTTTTTTCCCTTGAGTGAGTCCCCTTTGCACAATTCTAAAGGACCCAATTCTCTGAGGAGGTTAATCCTGATTACTTGACCCTACTGCAGTGTTGGGATAGAGATGAGAGAGAATGTATTCATTTAGACATTTACGTAGAAAGAACAATTTGTGATACTCTGCCTGTCTACCTCAAGGCCCTATCTACTGGGGCATAAGCCAGAGTGGGTAAGGGCTGCTAACACTTTAAGGTCTTCATGAACACAGGCGTGAAACCAGTAATAATTTCTAATAATGGAGAGGAAGAAGTTGCCTTTCTTATTGATATACTCAGCTGTAGGAGCCCCACATCTAAGTACTCACACAGTCTAAATATTTGTTTAGGAAATGAAATCACTAAAGAAAATATAATCTCATACACATAGATCTGCCAATTTCCATTAACAAAAAGACCATTTAATTTTTTAGTTTGAATTATGGGCATTTAGGTCATGTCACTACATTCATGTCTTAACAAAGAATCAAAGAGTCACTAAAGGCAGTTGTTCAAACAAAGGGAATGTCTTTCAAAAAAGTGAATTTCAATGTCAGAGAAAAATAAAAATAGCATTTGGAGTTTTAACCTAGTAATTTTTCTCCATTCTAGCTATAAAAAATATTCAAACCTTTTTGAAGTCTATATTGAAATTACTACCCAGATGTTTTTATTTAACCACTTTTGTCTATCCTCATTGTCCTGAGTTGAATAAAATCAGAATAATCTGTTCTTCAGTAATAAATCTCATTTATTAATTTATTTAATAAGTACCATATACAGATCACTTCCGAAGTTTGTGTTTGGTGCTGAGATAAAGGAATGAATGACATACCTGAAGTCTTAAAGGGCTTCTATTCTATTCAGTTAGGTGAGGGGGCGGGCAGGAAAAGTGCGTAAGATATCATGTGGAGATTATATGAAGGAAAGGAAAGTAAGAGACTGATGGAGTGCCATTATTTACAGGATAGTTGGGGAAGACCTGTTGGATGTGGTGACCAATAAGAGAGATCTGAATTCAGTAAAGAATAAGTCGTGTGCACATCTGTGATGTGCTGGGGAGAAGATAGTGTCATCAGGTAAAGGGAATATAGCAAGTAGAAAATCCCTAAAGCAGGGGCGTGCTCCCTGTGGTTAAGGATCAACATGGAGACCAAAGCACCAAGAAGGTGGGTAGAGAAAGTACACACTGTAGAGAGGTAGTCAGGATTAAAAGTCATTCTTTGTGCAGAACCTTGTTAAAAATTTTGGATTTGATTCTGAGTGTGATAAGAAACTAATTATTTACTCTTTAAAGGAGTTTCTCTGTCAGCTCTGTAGAGAATGGTCTATGGAATTAGGGGAGAGCAGGAAATGGAAATGGTAGATTAGAAAGGTAGTTTTGGTATTAGTCCAGGTTAGAGCTTATTCAGATACATATATCAGAGTTAGAACACATCTTTTGATTGGATATAAAATAGGTGAGAAAGGAAAATCAAGGATAACTTTTAGAACTTTGCTCTGAATACTTAGATAAATGGAGCTGTTGTACCCCTAGATGGGTAAAGGCTGGAGAAGGAGAAGATTCAGTATATATTATGTTTAGGTACCTATAAACATCCAAGTGGAGATGTTGAGCTGGCATTTAGAGGAGGGGTTGACGTTGGAGGTATAAAAGAGAAACAGTGAACTTTTGGGTGGTATTTTAAACCATGGAGCAGGAGTTAGCAAGAGTGAGGAGCTCACATGAATATTCTGAGTTGTGAGTGCTTCTATACTCTACTGTGTAAAAGTCAAGACGATGAACAACATCCAGCAAAAATATGAGAACAAGTGGCCAGTGAAATTGGAAACAAGCAAAACTGTAGAATACGTCTGTAGGAAGCCAAATGAAGAGAGCATTTCACTAAGCAGAGAAGACTCAACTGTTATCAAATACTTGGACATTAGACAGAATTGTTTTGCTTTCTGAACTACTTGAAATCGCCCTTCTTTGTAAGTGAAATAATGGTTGTACATAATCAGTTTTTCATGGGTCACCCCGATGCCCTTTCTGGACTTTGGCTTCCATTTTCAAATGGAAAGAAAAACCTACATTTATGTTACAAGCCTGACAAGTAAGTTCTCAGTGCATTTTTCTCCCTTTTCTCTTCCTACCTTCCTCCTTAAAACATCTGTTTCTCGTTGTAGCAATTCTGATTCTATTTATAGTATAGCTACATTATTTATTTAAATAATCAAAAATCATTGGTTGGTTGTTCTAAAATTCTATCTATTCTTTTTACTACAAAATAGTGTTGCTTTAAAATTACTAGAATCTTGGGACACCTTAGTGGCTCAGTCGGTTAAGCGTCTGCCTTCGGCTCAGGTCATGATCCCAGGGTCCTGGGATCGAGCCCCGCATCAGGCTCCTTGGAGCCTGCTTCTCCCTCTGCTTGCTGCTTCCCCTGTTATGCTCTCTCTCTCTCTGACAATAAATAAATATATTTTAAAAATCTTTAAAATTAGCAAAAGCTTTAAATTTACTCTTTATTAAATAGGCTTCAAACTTGGAAAGAAAAAGGTATATTTAGATTGACATTAAAATTACTAGTTTTAATACCTAGTATGTTTTGGATAGAGGAAATAACCCTCCGGCTTTCTTTGAAAAAAAATCCCAGTTTATCTACTAAAATCAAGCTGCACCTGTTTGCCTCTATAATCAACAAAGCACAAAGCAAACTTTATTTCTCCCGGTGCAGAAATTTACGGCTTGTGTCTAAAAACAAACATTTTTAATTAGAGCTGGTATTTTTTTTTTTTCCTGTTTTTTCTCCTTTCTAAAAGAGACTGGTTAGTATGTAAAGGTGACATTGGGATAACCACAAAACTCAGCAGATGACAGTGTTAGACTGAAAGCAAGGAGCAAGGATCCAGTCAGCAGCACAGAAAATCCTGCTCACACTGTGAGCATTCATTACAGCAGACAGCCTAGTGGATTAGAAGATTTGTTAAAGGATTAGGAGATTCGAATGCCATTTTTTTCTTTTCCTTTTTTATTCCTCACAATAGCCTTCGTTGTGTAAATTGATTATGAAATGTTTTATGTCTGAACATTAAGTAGAACATGAATATAGAATTAAGGAAGATGGAGTACACTTTTAACTGAGAAAAACAACAATCTCAACACAGGACTCAGAATACAGTGTTCTTATGTGCATTCTGGTTCTGCGTAAATTGAAGGAGAATTTGGGGTTTTGATTTACATTCTCTTTGTTTGAGAAAGTGTGTCACGAGGTGACCTCAGTCCATTTCGCACACTTTAATGAGTTTCTGCATGCCCTCTGAGTCTTCCCTTTGCATGGGAAGCTCCTGAAAAAGCTGTTCCCAAAGAATGTTTTGGGAACGGAGGAAATGTTTTAAAGTAGGGACGCAAGTGACCAACAAGTACGAGATGCTCTTTAGCTCACCAGTAAACAAAGAAAGTAAAAAAATGATGAGATTGTTTTAAATATTTATAAATATGTTAGGTTAAAAAAAAGTGGCAGCACAATTTGCACCAAGTTATGGGTAAAAGGTATTCATTCCCCAGGAGTGGAAAAGGGTATATTTCTGGGGAGGGACCTAGTATTAAAAGTCAAAAAGTTATCATGCATATTCTTTAATAAAGAATTCCAAGTAGAGAAAATAAAAACATTCCAAACCCCATTGATAGTGAAATACAATATATTACAGAAAAAAACAAAAGCTACCCAAAATAAAAAGATATTTACATGAAAATATGCCTAGTTTGTGATGTTAGCAGAAAAAGTAAATTATGAAACACCATATAGCGAATAATTAATGGACAACTTTAAACATCTGTGGAGATATATTTAAGGAAGGATGTGTCCGTGTGTGTATGTGTGTGTGTGTGTGTGTGTGTGTGTGTGCATTATTTTAAATGGATAATCAATGTTTTTCTCATTTTTGTGGGATTTCAGGTTCTATTCATGTTTTCCCCCTTTTTTAAAGCATGTGATATTTTTACACTTGAATAATGTAAGGATGTTCTGTGAACCTGTGAAAAAAATTTTTGAGTGTTTTAGTGAATATTACATTTTCATAGTAATATCACAAAACAAAGAAACCTGTGTGACCTTGAATTACTCAACATATCTCTACGTACTTAACCAGGAAATGTCATTTGACATAACTACTTCTATTGAAGATGGTCTGAGAAACACCATCAATTCTACAATTTCTACACCTCAACTCTTTATGCAGTGTCACCTCGCACAGCCCCAGGCAGAACTGTAATAACATGCATATGAATAACAGGTATTTTAGTATTTGGGTTTTCCCCTCACATTTTAGCTATTATTATCCATAATTTACTGTACAATTATTTCTTATTCATAGAATGTTAACCAGAAAAGAGGTGTTCCTTTAAAACACAAGGTTGTTTAGGGGGTGTTCAGACTTAATTAACTACATTATACTACTAAACACTACATTTGGACATGGCAACCGTGTATGATTTGAGAATAAACACATGTTCCGTTTTTACATCAGGCAACCACTGGCATCTATTCTCTGATTTTGGTTTTCAAACACCATCAGTCTTGAATTAATTCTGTGAGAGGAACCTCACTGTCTGTGTGGAATCTATAGTGGGCCCTGCAGTCACTACTAGAAGGGTGAACCTAATGGTCAGATGATTTAACTAGCTGAATTTAAGAATGCTTATGAGCATTTATTATTTCGACATTATAACAGATCCTGGCTCTACAAGTAGTATTTATTTATTTATTTATTTATTTATTTATTTATTTATTTTTAAAGATTTTATTTATTTATTCGACAGAGATAGAGACAGCCAGCGAGAGAGGGAACACAAGCAGGGGGAGTGGGAGAGGAAGAAGCAGGCTCATAGCGTAGGAGCCTGATGTGGGGCTCGATCCCAGAACGCCGGGATCACGCCCTGAATTGAAGGCAGACGCTTAACCGCTGTGCCACCCAGGCGCCCCTACAAGTAGTACTTTTTTAAAGCACCTTTATTGAGATATAATTCATAGACCATAAGACAATTCAATTCACCCATTTCAAGTGTACAATTCAGTTTTTTAAAGCATATTCACAGAGGCATGCAACCGTCACCACGATCAATTTTAGAACATTTCTACAATTCCAAAAAGAAGTCCCTTACCTATTGTTAGTCAATCCACATCCACCCCAACCTTCTGCATAATATTGAAAAGAAGTATTAAAAAACATTGTTTCTTGTTCCCGATCTTAGGAGGAAACCATTCAGTCTTTCAAATTAAGCATGATATTAGCTGTGGGTTTTTCATAGATATCCTTTATCAATCAGATTTAGGAAGTTCCCCCTTACTTCTAGTTGTTGAGTGTTTCTATCTCAGAAGTTTTGGGATTATGTCAAGTACTTTTTCTGCACTTATTCAAATTAGCACGTATTTTAGTTTTTTATCCTATTGCTACAGTATATGATATTAATTGATTTTCAGATATTGAACCGATCTAAGATTTATAAGATAAATCCCACTTGGTCATAATGTATAGTCCACTTTACATATCGCTGGATTAGGTGTGCTTGTATTTTGTTGAGAATTTTTTGCATCCATACTCATAAGAGGTACTGTTGTATCATTTTCTCGTGTTGTGTAATTATGGTATTAGGATAATATTGACTCTGTAGAATGAGTTGGAAAGAAAGCTGATCATTTTGGATGATATATAGTAGCAACTCTAAATACTGATCCTCCATTCTAGAGTTTCTTGTTCTTTGTTTTTTTGCTTACTATGTTTAGTACTTTGACAATAATATTTCAGTAAATCTCTTTTCTCTGCAGAAGGAAGCTCAGCCTTTGGTATTGCAACTCAAAGGACTTACTCTAGGGCATGCACGCATTCTCCCTGGCACCCCCATCCCAAACTGATCAGTGGTTGAAGTAGGGCTCTCTTTGCCTCTTTCCCTGATTTCTGTTCAGCTCAGTCTAACTGCTTTTTTGATACCACTTCCATGTGTTATTTTCCACTAATTAGCTAATTGTTCTGTTGTTTGATAACATCCTAAAGCAATCAGTGTTCCATAGTAAGGTACAATTAAATTTGGGTCATTTTGCAAGAGTAATTTTGATGCATTCTTTGAGGCTTGCTTCAATCCTAGGAGGGCTCTTTTAGCTATTTATTTCCCTATTTTCTGTTAAGTGTCTCGCTTGCCTATAGTTTCATGTGTTGTTATTATGGAGTTACCAGCCCATCTCAGTTGTTCACCACTAAAATTTTCACTGTTTTCAGCAGCCCTCTTAGGCTTGAACCTTCCCATATTCTGTTCTGAAGAATGTTAGTCACCTTAGAGACTGCTATGGAGATCCTTTTTCCTTGTGGCTTGCCTTGCCCCTTGGGCAAAATTTCTATGCACTGCACTGGTCCTGGTGGTGAGAATAGCAGCTTATTTCTCTCTGAGTGACACTCCTGTTCTCTAAGAGGTTTATTGGGTAAGGGTTGTTGCCTTGATCATCTCGCCTTGTGTCTTCTAAGGTGGGTTTTTCACCTGCTGAGTGAGTAGGGATGAATGTAATTGAGCCCAGCATTCTTGCACCATAAAAGTGGGGACTGGGAAAAGAAGGGAACTCAGATTTCTCACCTATGCTTGTCTGGAAAACAGCCTGTCTGCTATGGAGCTGAAGGAAAGGAGAAATGATGTCAACCTTCCTCTCCCAGGAACAGCTGTAGCTCTAGACTTCTTGTTGGGGAGGGAGTCGGGGCCATTTCTTTGCTGCATATATCCAGTGTAGAGCTTCCATCTTAATGAGTTCAGGAAAGAGGGAAGAGGTCTTGGCTCAAATGACACAGACTGTCTCTGTTTTTACTGATATTTAGATCTCCTGATCTCATAGAATAAGTGTATCTCCATTTGCTGTATGCCTTTAGGACAATTCGTAAAACATTCATTTTTTTAACAATGATTTATTTTTTTTACCAGTTATTGTTATTTTGTGAGGTAGGAGTCCCTAGACCTCTCATACTGCCGTTCCTGAGGTGTTTTCCTTGCCACATTAAAAAATAATAATAATTAGGAAAATACAGAAAGGAGGGAGGTAAGTGTGTCTCATAATTTTTATATATCTGTAATACGTATGAGTTTAATTTATCTTAAAGAAATAAAGTTATAATAATGTAGAAATAAAGTTCAATATTCTATGTAGAAGACTGATATAAATGAATATAGGATTCAATTATCTGTCAGGTAACTCAACAAACTATTTGTTTAATAATAAAACGACACACACTCACATGCATATTTACACATCACAAATAGTTTATTGAAGAAATTATTATGGCTTTCTGTTTATCCGTAATCTCTGTATTCTTCTTGTTCTAAAACCCATATTTTATATTAGTGCATTGGTTCTCAAATTCGAGCAGCTATCAGAATCACCTGGATAATGTATTAAAAACCAGATTGCTAAGTCTCACTGAAAGAGTTCCTGATTGAATAGGTGTGAAGTATGGCTGAGAATTTGCATTTCTAGGACAAACATTAAGAAGGGAGTTCCAGGGAGCTGCCTTTTCTCTCACTCTTAGTTTCTGAGGCAGATAGTAACCAGGTGCAGCCCATGTGAGGATCACATTTTTCCTCCACAGTGATGGGAACATGACTCAATAAAGACCATTGACACGAGGTATTTTTTTTTGCACTATCTGGAGAAAGGCAAGGTGTTTTTTAAGAGTCTACAGTTTTATTTATTTATTTATGTATTATTATTTAGGTATGGTTAATACACAGTGTTTTATTTAATTTTAGGGGCACAACAGTTATTTGACAATTCTATGCATCACACAATGTGTAGTCACAGTCTGTCACCATACAACAGTATTACAATATTATTGACTATATTCCTCTACTTTTCAATCCCATGATTTAGTTATTTTGGTTTGTATCTCTTAATCTCCTTAATGTATTTTGCCCCCCACCCCCACCTATTCCCCTCTGGCAACCACTAGTTCTCCGTTTTTATGGGTCTGTTTCTGCTTTGTGTTTGTTCACTTGTTTTATTTTTTTTTAGATTCCACATGTAAATGAAATCTTACAGTATTTGTTCTCTGACTGACTTATTTCATGTAGCATAATACCCTCTAGATCCATCCATGTTGTCACAAATGGTAAGATCTCTTTATTACGGCTGAATAAAATTGTGTATATATACCACAACTTCTTTATCTATTCATCTGTTGATGGACACTTAGGTTGTTTCCATATCTTGGCCGTTGTAAATATTGCTGCAATGAACATAAGGGTGCATGTATCATTTTGAATTAGCGCTTTCATTTTCTTTGGGTAAAACAAATGTTCTTTTTCTCTTGGATCCTTTAACACTAATATTAATCTGGAGCTGCTGACACTGCCTGATATTGCAGATAATATAGCCAAAGGGAGAGCCATAAGATGAAATAAATAAACCTAGTTTGATAATATAGTTTGGGACCTTTGAACAAGTAACAACTAGAGCTAAACCAGTGCCTTGTATAAAGCACTTATTCCCAGATGAAATTAAGAAATATTTATATACATAAACAATGAATAGATTATGAATATATTCTCATAAAATAAGTGTATAGAGGAAGTACTTTTGGAAAAAAATAATCCCAGTAATAAGATCTATGATGCAAGGAAACAGCAAACATTTGGGCATATTCAAGCAAACACTGTCTGAAAAACAATAATAGCATTTAATTTGAGGTTAAAATACAAAAACCATTCAAGATGCATCTTATATATTGGAGGACAATAACACATGTGCTGGAGAGGAATGAGAAGAATAAACCGCTTGTATTGTTCAGCATAGGAATAAAAATATCTGTTAACTGACAAATAAAATAAAATAAAATAAAATAAAATAAAGCACTTATTCCTATTTTTTGTTCAAGCCATTTTGAGCTAGGTTTTCTATTTAACCATAACTGATATGCTGGTAAGCAAATAATTTTCAAGTATTGATTATATCTTAAAAAGTATGTGACTTAGAATATTGAAAGTTTTGGAAACAGATAGTATTGAAATGGCCTTTACTCCCAGTGCCACTACTATTCTCATATTGTACAATGTTAACATTGTTTTCTGCTTCCTGTTCCACTCTAGAGGTTCAAAAATAAATCAATGAAATATAATCAACTTTTTTACTTTTCTAATTCAATATCACATTTATATCATATTTATTTGAGAATTTACTGTATCTCTTGTTGATTTCTTATCTTTTCTTGGCATGTATTCCATGAAAAGCCTTTTAACAAATGGAAGCTAATACAATTTAAATAATTCATTTGATAAATAAATAAATAAATAATTTTATGACACACTTAGATTATATTAAAAGTGGGATTAATTTCTCCAAATTTATATTTCATTTACGTAGGTCTTCAAAATTGTGGATCAAAATGGAGTTTTAAAAATTCCTATGAAATATGTTAAAAATTAAGTTAGTGTATGTAAAATAATAAAAGTGGAATAAATTTGTATTTATAAAATAAAAGTTGCCTTAGGCCAACTAAAATTGTTTAAGCTATGTTATGAAAAATAGCAACAGATGTGTTAGAGGTAAAACAGTGGCAAATTTTTGCCACTATAGATTATAAATCATCAATGCATACTGGATTTTTCATATATTTAAATGATATTATAGCAGTTGTGATAAATGCACTAAGAAAAGGCAAATTAGCAAATTATTAGCATTATTTTGCATTTGACGTTTCCTAAATATTCTGTGTAATATTGTACATAGTTTTATGTAAATTTAACATACGAAAAAATCTATTTAGAAGAAATACTCCTGATATATATTTCCATAGATCTAGAATTGGCATCATGTTTGTGCCTGGTAGGCAAGTAATAACATGAAACTATTTCTTTCATTCTACTATACAATTCATCTCCCTTTCCCCAGTTACAAAAATTAAAAAAATAATAATAATAATCATTAGAAATGGGGGAAAACATTAGAAACAAAGTCATAGCCACACAAAGAAAGCAAACATAAAATGATGAGGGTTTTTTTGAAAACTTAAAAAATGTATGTAAATGACCTCATAAGGTATAAGTAAGAAATACAGTCTCTAAATGACGAGAAGGCGTGAAATAGCTTTAAAGGGGACATTCAATAGTAGAATTGCTTCCCTCTGACTCAGGGCTTACACTTGTTCAAGTTTTTTGTGGATTTCTTATTTTGATTTTTTTTGTTGTTGTTAATATCTTCAATGTATTGGAGTATAACTAAGGACGCATTAAGTATGGAAATATTCTCTTAAAGGGGAGTGTAATTTAGGAGCTATTGAGTGCAAATATACACTGTAAAACAAATACCTCTTATTTAACATGAATTCTAAGTAAAGAAGTGATACAATGCAAAGGATTAATTATTTTATAAAAGCTTAAACTTTGAGAGGTCTTATAGATTTCTCAAGTAGACAGGGTAAAAAAAATGTAATGGAGAGATATAGACGTATTATAAGGGAAACAAGAGTTACAGTCTTTTCTTTACCTCTGAATTCTGGGTGCCTTCTGTGTTGAAGTGTTAAAGAAGGAGATAGGAAATGTCTAACTTCTCTTCCAGCTGTAAAATTCCACATTGAAATAATATGTGCTCAGGTCAGCTTTCTACAATCTGGAATTTTACAGGCAGGCATTAAAGTTCTGTAATTGATTAAGTATACCTTGACAAAACTCAAAATGTGGTGCTGTTGGGGAAATGAGTATATATTACTTTCTATTGTTTTCTTCTTCTTTTTTGTCTTTTGTCTCTATTTCAATGTTATCAGGTTTAAACCCCAAGTATCAATGAAACAAAGGCACTGTCTAAAGACCAAATATCATCAGAGATGGTATTTATCTTTTCCATTTATACAATGGAATATATTCTCTTATTTTAATCATCATTTAAAAACTAGTAATGCTTGTTCTCCATTGTGTGATAAAATTAAATTTACGAAATCTGAAGAATACAATATGTTAGCAAATTAAATATTTTCATAAATCACTGTATTTGGTATAATGACATTAAAATAGTGAGGTTTTATGAAAACATTGAAGTAAGATCTTGGAATAAACATTAATTTTTTTCATTTTCATTAATAAGTTAAGTTAATATATATAGAAATATTGTATGTAGTACATACTTCAACCTTTATGTTTTAAAAAATGTTATGCCATTGAGGCATTTGTAATGAGTGAAATACATTTTCTTTCTTTCTTTTTTTAAAGATTTATTCATTTATTTTGAGAGAGTGCACGTGTGCGAGGGCCTGGGGAGGGGCATAGGAAAAGAGAAAATCCCAAGCAGACTGCACAATGAGAACAGAACCCAATTCAGGGCTTGATTTCGCTACCCTGAGATGAAATGAGCTGAAACCAAGAGTCAGACACTTGATGCACTGAGCCACCCAGGTGCCCTGAGTGAAATATTTTCAAAGTTTTATAGTATTTTCTCCTTTTCAAGTCATATATCTTCTAATAAATGTATTGTCATAATTTACAAATTTATTAGTAATTGAATAAAAGAGTCATTAACTGCATAAACAGTTTTTTTTCAATAATGCATGTCTTGCTTCTATAATAGGAATTTGGCCAAGAAATTAGGTTTAAAATTCATTTCAATACAATGTTCTTCTGATGTGTGAAAATTAAATTTCTTGCTTGAGAAGTGAAAAGTATCATGTAACTATTGGTAATTATACTCAATTTGTGTTCCTAGAAAGGTATTTCTCTCCGAACAAATTAATTTATAGAAAGAAACAAATTAATTTTTTGTGGAGATGATGTTTTGGTTAAATAAATGCGTTAGGATAGGTATATAGTAAAATAAGTAATATTGTAGAACGAACTACAATCTGTAAAAGTAATATTAATTTAAGGATTGAAGACTAGTAATTGTGTGTGTAGATATTTTACTATTATTTCATGTCTCCTTTTAGTGAAATATTGCTAGACTAGCTGTTTGATATTGCTAATGAAATGATTTCAGACTGCAAAGACTAATATTGAGGGCCTTGTTCAGAATCCAGGATTTGGATTATTCTGGATGATGATATTAGTTTATTAATTTAAATAAGCTAATTCATTCAGATTTTTCTTTTTTAGGTTGTGATAACTATGATTTCCAAAAAAATTTATTAAATATACATTTTCTGGTTTTAACTTTAAAAATCACTTTTGCTAGAGTGCAAAAATATGTGTAAACCATATTAAATATAAAAATATTATTTTAAATGATACATACATTTAGAAGAAGAATGAAAGCAGAAGAAACACCTCAGTTTTAGCAAATATCCAGTAATATCCCCTACTAATTTCCCCCTCATTCACAACAAGAGTTATTCTAATGAAAAAAGATTAGATTGGCAATCAGATATTTAGTTTCCAAATTTTTCTAGCACTAATTATTTTTTCAAGCTTAGATAAGTCTGTAACATTTTTAGATAACTCTTTCTCAATCTATTTTTTAAATAATAACGTTATTTCTGCTTTTAAAGTTAAATAATTTTATTAAATAATAAATAATAAGGATAAAATCTTTTCTACCTATAAAATGGAATAACTATTGCCTTCCAGATAGCTGCTTATTTTGAGTTTCTTATGCTTTTTTTTTTTTAGGATTTATTTATTTATTTATTTGAGAGAGAGAGAGAGAGAGAGCAGAAACGGCAGGGGTAGAGGGAGAGTGAGACTCTCAAACCAACTCCATACCGATCAGGGAGCCTAGTGTGAGGCTCCGTCTCAGGACCCTGAGATACGACCTGAGCCAAAACCAAGAGTGGGACGCTTAACCCACTATGCTACCTAGGCACCCCAAGTTCCTTATACTTCTATAAGCTAATACAAGTTCATTCTTAAACTACTGTTTTTACCTAATGCTTTTATAGATGTGGCTGGTTAAGCCTCAACAGATGCCAGTGAAATAAGATTTTTTTTTTTTTTGGTTCATCCTTGTTTGATTCTAAATTAAACCCAACTCACGGACGTAAAGTCAATGATTCATGATAAATAGCTCCATAAACCTATTATCAAAAAAAAAAAAAAAAAAAAGTAAAAAGTGGAATCCTTTCACCTCTATTAAAATATAGCTACTATTATAATCATCATTAAACCAAAACTTAAAAAATATTTTGTAATGATAAAGTCTTTTACATACCTTTTAAATTTTGGTATTTACAGTAAACCTGTAATGAAAGTTGGCAAACAGGTGCTCTTTTATTATTTTGTAAGTGAGTAAACTAAAATTCAAAAGATGGGATTTGACCAAATCACAGAGCAAAAGCAGTCCAGGCACAGACTTGGAATTCAGACTAAAACCTTTTGACTTCAGGTCAAGAAATGAATTTCCTTCATGGTTTCCTAATATTGTGCTTATTGTCCTTTCCAACGGAAGCTTAGGTCAATTTAAAACATAGATATTTCTATTAATATTGTACATTTTTTCCCCTATGATTTCCTAATGAGGCTGATGCAGGCAGGTTGGGCTTGAGGATCCAGAGGGTCCCACAGGACCTGCCAGGAGGGTCCTTGGCTTCATGGAGGATGGAAATCAAATGCAAGCCAGAAAAAGTGAAACAGAGTTTATTGAATAGGGTGAGTGACAGATGGAGAATAGCAGATGGAGGGCCTGGGAGACTTGGAAAGGAATGGAGAGTAAGTCTGGTTGCTTATTGGGAAAAGGGTTTATATTGGAAGAGGATCTAAAGTATGTGTTTCTTCAGGAATCCATGATAGGGTCCAATCAAAGGTGAGTATCAGGGGACACCTGGATAGCTCAGTTGTTAAGTGTCTACCTTCGGCTCAGGTCATGGTCCTATGGTCCTGGGGTCCCTGCTCAGGGGGAAGACTCCTTCTCCCTCTCCCACTCTCCCTGCTTGTGTTCCCTCTCTCACTGTCTCTCTTTCTGTCAAATAAATAAATAAATAAAATCTTAAAAAAAACAAAAAGGTGAGTATCAGGTGAACAATGATTATTTTTCCATAAATTATGGAAGGTAGGGGTATTGATTGCTAGCATCAGCACAGGTTTGTACGATGCTAATGTTCTGAAACATGTTTGGGATCTGACTCTTCTTAGGTATTATTAGGTGTTTGGGGCCTATGACAAATCTCAGAGAATGACTAAGATTCTTGCTTCCCCCTTGAAGTGGGAACATACCTTCTTTGGCTTATTCAGAGGCAAACTACGGAACGTGAGTAAATGGGGCCCAGCAGATAGAGATAAAGCCTTTCTAAAATGGAGTCCCTTCAGCTTTCTTACTTCAAGACCACTCTTTTCTTTCAAAATCAATATATCTTCTGTTAGTTTTTGTTTTATTTTGCTAAAAATACATATAAATATATTTTTTGTAGGAAAAAAAAATTTCCCTTTCCCATACTTCATAAAAATAAAATATTTTTCATCTTCTCTATTTGGTTGTCACAAACAGGTTTAACTCAACATTCATTTAATATTTGTCTACTTTGTGCTTGATGTAGAGTTATAAATATAAATTTTATTTAAGTTAATTTATAAATATGAATATGGAGTTGCAAATATACATATGATATTATACCTGTATCTGAGGAATGTACCATTTATTGGGAAAGATTATTGCAAATAATATAATTTTGAAATGTAATACAATATTTAAATATATCTGAAGTTCGAAGAAGTCTTCTACAAGGGATAGATTACTATTTGAAGACTAAGTAATGTCTGGAAAAAAAAAAAAAAGGCACATAAGAAAGTGCCAGACACAACATGAACAAAAGCACAGAAAAACAAACCTCTAGTGGATCATGTTGAGAAAGAAGATGGTCTCAGACCTGAGAGAGAGAATGTGTGTGTGTGTCTGTGGGGACTTTGTCGTGTGATATGATTAACAATAGGTAGCATTACCAAAAATCGAGTTAAACAATTGATTCTGACAGAATTTGTCTTTAAACTGCCTAAGTAAACATCAGTCTGTAATGAACCAAGATTCTTTTCTTTTTTTTCCCGGCACCTAGTTTACTAGCGTTTTTAGTCATCTTGTCTTCCTATAAAAATTGTTTATCAGAAAAGAAATCTTGAATTGTCTTTCTCAGACATTAGTCCCTGTCTCAAGTTTGTAATAAAACTTTGACAAGAGATAGCAATCAGTTTTTCCAAGATTTATTTTAAAATTCCAGTAGTGCTTTTCATAGGGTTTTAATACTACGTTCAAAAAAAAATTTTTTTTTTTTTTGGGATTGAATATGCTTAGAAAATTAGGGTTGGATAAAATACAGGGATTTACTATATAAAGGAAATAATACACTTTCAAGTTCAAAGAAGGGGAAGATCTATGACTGAAATGAAGGTAGAGCTGGGTCATTTTATATATTATAAATCTTAATATTATAGCAGATAATTGAAAAATTAACTTACAATTTATGAAGGTCTGTCCTATGGATTCATCATTCATTTAATACATTTAATATTATATATTAAAAAGTGTATATAACCTCTATAAGTGGCTCAGCAACGCGGAGTCTGAGATTTTCAGAGCCTATTTCCTGCCCTGAAAGTAGAGTAATGCCAATGAGAGTCAGTGTCCCACAAGGCAACTCATCAAAAGGTTATAGTTATAAAGGTCCACACATGTGGAGGGAATAAAACTATTTCAATTGAAGGGAGAGAGAGAGATGGGGTTTTTGTTTCAAGAGGCGTTACCTGACCCTAACGATGCTTTTGAACCTCAGGAATAGGATGGTAAAGCCCACCGGGTAAAGTCTACCGGAACAAACCTGTAGTCAAACAAATTTAGGTTTATTAACTTGCTGCAACAAGGAAGAACATCATCAGCCAGGGCTACCATAACAAAAGAACAAAGCCAGGGTGCTTTATACAACAGGATTGTACTTACTCACAGTTCTAGAGGCTAGAATTCCAAGATCAAGATGTCAGCAGGTTTGGCTTCTCCTGAGTTCTTTCTCCCTGTTTATAGATGGCTCTCTGTCCCTGTGGCCTCACACAGTTGTCAACTCTGTGTATGCACGTCCTTGGCACCTCTCTCTTTGTTTGTAAAGACACAGGTCATTATGGACTATGGCCTCTTCCTAAAGGCCCCAGTTCAATATATTTATCCTTTTTATATGCCTGTCCCCAAATACACTTACATTCTGAAGTACTGAAGGTTAGGCCTTCAACATATAAATTGAGGACACAATTCAGTCCATAACAATTATGTATCAGTTGTTTTTCTGGGGAAGGACTGGAGGAAGTGGAGTTAAGTTTTGTATCTTTTTAATGGAAGTCAGAACAGCAAGGTGGATCTGAAGACATCAGTCGTATGACAGAAGAAATCACTCAATAGAAGGTAGCTGTTTTAGCATTCTACAGTGGGGGTGGTCTGGGGGAAAAATGTCTGTTACCTTTGCAGCCAGTCATATCTATGGTTGTTAACACAGTCTGATAATCAGCAGGATTGATTTCATTCTCTCGTTCTAGGATGTCCCAAAAAATAAAATGCAAAGTGTAGAAGATCCTGAGTTTACTCTACAATGACACTCTGCGGTGGCATTCCTCTTTTGGGGATGACTGTATGGCTGCCCGTAGATAAATGGCCACTAATAAATTGCTATGTCCATGAGAGGCTCCTAAAAGACTCCACGACTAAGCATGGGCTGAGGAATTCGAAATGTTGCAAGAGGCAACTTCAAATAGACTTCGAATGAATTTGATTGACCTAATAATAAAAAATAAATGATTATCATTATGAAATTAATGTTCCTATTGTCCTCATCAACTGCAGGCAGACTTGAACTTTCATTTGATTCCAAGAGATTTCTAAATTTCAAAGTGATTTTATTTGCATCCTAAGTGTCATGCAACAATTAATTCCTATGGTATAAAGTAGCTGATATTTTATTTTGTAAATCAAGGGAAACCATTAATAGTTTTAAGTAGGAGGATGCCATGGTCAACTTTTCAAGACTCCACTAGTACCACCAACTTCAGAATATATTTCTGCCTACTTTGCAACATATTTAAATATGTACTAAGCAAGTATATAATATACTATGGTATGAATAACTCTTGCAATATCTTATAAAATACATCATTGTAAGTAAGCATATTAACATATTTATATGTAGGTAATGCATGTATAATATCAATCCATCCCCATTACAACTATTTCTTATACCAAGCCTTGAAACATAAAACCATTTTTGAACTGTGGCATAACAGTTGGTTATTCCATACACAGAGTATTCAAACATAGTGTGAATATCGTATCGAAATGAATCACTTCACAACTATTTAAGTCAAATCATAGTCCTCTAACTACCTGCTCATACGATAAAATCTTTAACTTACATTTGAATGAGAAAGACAATATGGGGAATTTGCTTAGAGATTTACCATTTGTGAGAATAAATGGTCACTATGAAAATACAGAGTGATACAGGTATCTCCCCCTTTCCGAAACTTCGCATCGGGCCACTTCAATTTTCCAAAAGACCTGCTTTAGTACTTGCTTTTGCTGATTGAAAGAAACCCCAAAAAGATTTTCAATTTTATGAAAAAAAGCCATTACTATACTAATGTAGGTCTTTTGTGAAAGTGAAGTGACCTAACACTTCGGAAAGTGGAGGCTACTCTAGCTTTTTGCCACTTTGGTTTATGAAAGGTTTTATAGGTGTGTTGTACTTTTTGGATAACAGGGAAACCTGTATTGTTTGTAAATTCACACCTTGTTTTACCTAAAACTTGTTCTGATTTTGTACTAGATGATAAAACTATAATTTACAAGTTTCTTCTCAATTCGTATCATCAGATATTAAAATAATTTTTTTTCTTTTTAGGAAAAAAACAACTGGTTTAGTTTTACTTGTGAAAGTTATGTCAGGAAGATGTTTTGATACACATTTAAGATTTTTTCTGAGTGAGAACAACATTTAAGACATTTAAGAAAATGCAAAATATTAATTCCAGTGAATTCCAAGTATCTTTGTCACCCATATGAATAGAAATTAAAATTATTAATAACAAATATCCCCTTAAAGTTCATATTTTTTCCTTTATTGATGCTTTGATGCATCAAAATGCATCAAATCATACATATGCATTTGATCAAATATTCATGAAACTTGAAACAGCCTATAGAATAAAGGTACTTTTTGTAGTTTTAAAAGGTGGTTGCTTTTTAGGGGGTGCCTGGGTGGCTCAGTTGGTTAAGTGTCTGCTTTTGGCTCAGATCATGATCCCAGGATCCTGGGATTGAGCCCCACATTGGGCTCCCTACTCAATGGAGAGTCTGCTTGTCCCTCTCCCTCTTCCCCTGCTTGTGCGCACTCTCTCTCTTTCAATAAATAAATAAAATCTTTAAAAAAAAAAGGTAGTTGCTTTTAAATTACATTCTAAAGAGGCAAACCAAATGAATGCAAGCTTAATTCAGCCTTAATACCAGATATAAAGAATATGCCTCATTATAGTTTATTGGTTTAGAATTTTTGCATTATTTTTGAGGAAACAATGAACTAAAACTTGAAAAAGAAATAAGTTCCAAATCACATCATTGTTAATAGAATATATAATTGAATATGTAATTAAAACATATATTTAAAGTAGAAATCTTTTGCATTTAGTAACATGTTATATGCATTATAAAAATACAAGCATACAAATGTTCAAATTAACATAAATTTCTATAATTGTATTCTTAGAAATTCAGTATTTAATGCACTACAAAAGAATTGGCCAAAACTACATTCATTTTGCGTATCTTAAATGTGAATTTATTAATGTGTTTCTTGCAGATCATCTGTGTTAAATAATGAAAATCTATGCCTAAGAATATCCTGCAACTTATATAGCAGATTCCAAGTTATCACAACACAGGCTGTTGCTTGGGAAAAACAGTGCTCTCTTTCCATAAAACACAAGGGTTGAAAATTGGGGGAGGAAAAATGCAGACCACTTTTGTCCTGTGTTTGAGCTGAAAAGACTAATCATTTCATGTGACTAGCACCAAGTACTACATAGTAAATGTTCAACAAACGTTGAATAGTGTATGATTAATAGTGAAACTATTTCTATAACTTACTTACATGGAATATCATGTTTTTGTGTATGCATTATGTACGCATTATAGGTTGCAGTAAGGCATGATTCAAAATGAAAGCTTTAAAAAATTTAATACTTTTTATGTATTTAAATTTCAAAATTTTAAAGTTGAAAAGAATTACAGAAATCATAATGCCTTTATTCTAAAAATAAAGAAACAGAGTTTGCAAATATTAAATGGCATGTCAAAATCACTCAGCCACTTAAGGACAGACTCTAAACTTGAAGCTGTTTCCTGATCATTTGGTATTCTTCACGCTTTTCACAGTTCTTTTATTGCTTTTTGGAGTTTTAGACTGTTTCATCAAATTACTTCTTCTCTTCAGTTCATTCTCTTTAATCTCCAATTTCCTCTAAACTTTCATTACTTTTATGAATTTCAGTTTTTTTAGACGTCCCTATTGATTGTTTTTCATTATTCATTTCAAAATTGCCCCTGGAATATCACAGAAGATGGTGGAATAGGAAGCTCCCGAAAAAAGTTCTGCCACTAAAACAACTATTGATGATTTTGAAAAGAATTGTTAGAATCAACTATTTCAGGCCTCTGGATTCCAATCAAATAACTGTAGTGTCCAGGAGAATGCTTGATAAATAAAAAGCCTGGTAAAGTGTGAGGAATTTTGTCATTTCACATAGTAGCTACCCTTCCTATTACCAAGTTCCAGGGTGGGTAGCTACTGTGTAAATAACAGCACATATTGCTGGTGTGGCTTGCTGGTGAGTGTTGACAATATGAATGTTATCCTATAGAGATCAGAAGTAGCATGTTAATTTGCCTGTTGGTTCACTGGGGAGTTGGTGCACAGGTTGGCTCAAATGGCTTCCTAGATAGCCTTTGTAAAAATAATTTAAAGAAATAGAAGACATCTTGTTTTATTCTGACTGTACAAATTATAGAACAAAGATTTCAGTGATGACACATGATAAAAAATACAGTCTTTGGCCGGGGGTGGGGGGATGGGATTCAAAAAGTTGCTAAACAAATAGACCACTGCAGCCCTCAATAAATAACATCAGTAATCTCTGGAGAGAGAGGAGAATGGGATTTACAGACTTACCATATTACAATATTAAAAATATCCAGTTCTCAACAAAAAATTATAAAATACCAAAAGAAACATGAAAAAAATCCCATTCATAGGAAGAAACACAATGTCAGGAATCTCTGAAGAAGCCCAGACATTAGATTTATTAGATGAAGACTTTAAATTAACTACTTGAAAGATGCTCAAAGAGCTGAAGGAAACCATGAAGAAAGAAATAAAAGGAAGTCTGGAGAATGATGTATGAAAAAGTAGGGAATATCAGTAAGAGATAGAATTTATAAAAAGAAAACAATTAGAACTTCTGTAATTGAAAAGTAAAATAGAAGAAAGGAAAAATTTTCACATTCTGATCTTGAATCACCAGAGAAGTTCAATAGAAGATTTTAGCAGGAAGAAAAAAGGAATAGCAAATTTGAAGATAGGGCAACTGAAATCCCCCAGACTATGAAGGAAAAATAAGAAAGAATGAAGAAAAATGATCACGGTTTAAGGCAACACCAGACACAACAAAATAGGCATTATGAGAATTGCAGAAAGAGAGAGAGAAAAAGGGGCAGAAAATATGTTTAGAGAAGTAATGGTCAAAGCTTCCCACATTTGATGAAATCATGAATGTACATATTCAAGAATCTGAATGACCTATTATTCCTATAGAGTTTATTTCATAATAGAGTTTATAATACATGGAAAAAGCAAAATTCCTCTTTCTATTCCAGGAAAGTGAAGAAAACATTCTCAAGCAAACCACATTTTTTTCCTACTCATATTAGTTGCTCCCTGTTTCCGTACACTTAACCTATAACCTATTAAAAAGGATGTAGTATGAACAGAATATATATAGCTGTATCTAGTGATATAAATGCTTCCCAACAAACCCTAGTGCTGCATGGAATGAAGTAGTTCATGACTTCTGTAATTTGTGTATTTTTAAATTAATTGACCATAATAAGGGTAATAAAATCAGTAAGACACAATGATTTAAAAAAGTCAATTATGATGTAATTGTGTATCTAAAAACCTGAAGATCTCAATTAAAAGGTGTTTAATTGAGAAGGCTTTTGAGTTCAAGAATACACAAACAGTACTATTCTTGATTGTAATGCAATAAACATTCAGAAAATACACTGAAAGAAAACTACCATTCATTGTATCAACAATATAATTAAGTATTTCCTATTAACTTATCCATAAGAGTATAGTAACAATATGAGGAAAAATCCTGCAGAAGTGTAAGTATTATTAAAATATTTTTGTAAGAGAGAAACACAACATTTTTGAAAGATGTGGTGAAATTAAAATGGCAAGCAAAGCAATGTGTAAGAAGTGCAAATACTCCCAGATCACCATGCTGTGGGAAGTCCAAGGCCAATGCAGAGAAAGAATGACCTGTAGAAAAGTACCAAGGTGATGCACATGTCTCCATTGACATGTAAATGAACATTTCTTGTACCTTTCAGTCTAGTGCATTTACTAGCAGAATGCTACAAGGTGAATGTCATGGAAAAGAGTAATTTCATAGTTGAGTTGAGCCTGCAATACTGACCTACAGAATCATGATTTAATACAATGTTTATCTCTTTAAGCCACTAAGTTTTAAGGTAGTTCCTTATGCAAAAACAATTAGTTGAAACAGTTATTATAAGGAAGGGTTTAATTAATTAATTTAATGCCTTCCAATACCAATCCAAATGTAATATATTATATAAATATATCAGTGATATATATATATTATATATATAGTGTATATATATAATATATATATACACACATCTTGTTTGCTTCAAATATTTAATTATTATAATTAATTAGGCAACTGCACATACTTATTATTTTATTGTAATATAAATAACGATGAAATGCAAATTAAACCATGACTGACATTTTTTCACTTCTTTAATTGTCAAGGTGTGTATGTATGTTTAATGATAATGCATACTGTCAGCAGGGCCAGAGCAACACACATTTTTTTGTCCAATTTATTAAATTGAAAATTGGTACTCATTTTGACAGGTCAGATTTAAAATATGAATTAAAACTTTTAATTTGTTACAAACTTTGACATATTCTACTTCTAGATTTTTTTCTAAAAATAATCAATTTGTTAAATATCAACTTGTCTCTTGTACACAACTTATGATTTATTTAGAATAAATTATAATAGAGATGGAAATGACAAAGATACCAAAATTGTGAGGTTGATTATATAAATCATAAGTATTTTATATCTATAGAATGTAACACAGTACAATTATTAAAAAGGATGAAGAAATATGGATAATGATACAAATATATGCCTACTACTTTATTGTTGAGAAGTCTAGAAGCCTGCAGATAGAACATTATCCTTGTATGTTTTATGCTACCAAATATGCATATATTTAAATGTCTATATATACATACACACGTAGAGATTCATGCACACATATTTAGCATAATTTAGATCTCATTATATAATTATTTGGTATGTGTATAAAATATTTCAGTATGGGATTATGGGTAAACTTAACTTTTTCTAATTTTTAATTGAAGTATATTTGACATACAATTTTATGTTAGTTTCAAGTACCCAACACAGTAATTTGACAATTATATACATTACAAAATGCTCACCAAGATAAATGTAGCTCCTACCACTATACAAACTTATTATGATATTATTGCCTATATTCCCTATGCTGTACTTTTTATCCCCATGACATATTTATTTTATAACTTGAAGTTTGGACCTCTTAATCCCTTTTGCCTATTTTGCCTAACATCCCCACCCTCTGGCAACCATCAGTTGGTTCTCTGTATTTGTGAGTCTCTGTTTTTTAGTTGTTTGTTTTGTTTGTTTTTTTGGGTTCCACATCCAAGGGAAATCATAAGGCACTTGTCTTTCTTTGTTTGACTTATTTCATTTAGCATAATACACTCTAGGTCCATCTGCATTGTTGAAAATGCCAAGATCTCATTCTTTTTTTTTTTTTTTGGCTAATATTCTATTGTGTATATATAACACATCTTCCTTATCCATTTATCTATTGAAGGACACATAGGTTGCTTCCATGTCTTGGCTGTTGTACATAATCCTACAATAAACACAGAGAATCATATATCTTTTCAAATTAGTATTTTTATTTTTTCCAGGTAAATAATGGGTAACTTTTCTTATATACAGTCTTCTTTTTATGATTCTTTCCCAAGTATTACAAAAATTATGCACTGAATGTTTCATATATAAAATTATAAAAGTATTAAAATGTGAAAACAGTAACAGAATTTTTATGTACTTAGATATATATAATCTTTGTATAATTTAGTTTTCTTTTATGAAAGTAATTTGACGATATGTGTCAGGAGTGTTAAACATTATTATTAATTTTGACTTTTTAATTTCTTTTTGGAGAGGTAAGGAAATATAAAATAAGGGAAAATCGGTAGTGATGAATTTGCGTATTACTATATGATATTTATTACACTAAAAAGAATAATAAAATGAATTATATGTACTCTACACAGTATGATAGTGTCATTTTAAAATGCTGACTATGGGGTCACCTGGGTGGCTCAGTAGGTTGAGCATCCAACTCAGGTTTTGGCTCAGGTCATAACTTCAGGGTCCTGGGATAGAGCCCTGCATCGGGCTCTAGGCTGTGGTGAGTCAGCTTGAGGATCTCCATCTCCCTCTCCTTCTGCCCCTCCCCCTGCTTGCACACTCTCCCTCTCTCAAATAAATATTCAAAAAATAAAATAAAATGCTTATAATGAATACAGGTTCAGCATTTGTGCAAATTCTGATTGTTACCTTAATATTAAACTGGCGTGATTAGATTGATCAGTACCAATATAATACAGGTTGTGAAATTTGTTTAGTATACTCCTGATTAAAGTACGAAAAATAAACATAGAGATTTTTGAAACCCACATTCATCCATTCATTGCAAAATAGCTCAAAAGAAATGTACCAAATTGCTTCTGATGTGTACTAGTCTGTTTCCTAACTAGATTTTATATTTCTCAAAATCTGTGGTATAGTTTTTGTTCTTGTGACTTTTCCTTTTATAAAACAGAAAGCAAAATAGTGTCCTAAAGTATTTGTTTGCAATCCCAGTATTTAAACAGTTTTTAGTGGGTTCATTTCTGTTGTATGAAGATCATTTTTTAATTTATGTGCACATGCTTGCGCACACACACACCCACACACACACCAGAGGCTATTTGATTTGATTCACATGACCCAGGGCTGGATTTAGCTGCTCCATTAATTGATTTCCATAGTTACTCTTTCATGTAATGAAACTTTTGCTTTGACTATAACTCAGTTTGATTTTTGGACTACATCTACACATTATTACTATTTGCAGTGTTACACTTCACTGAACTGAATGATTTAATGTGTTTTTCTTTAGTGCCAGAGAGGGACTTACAAACAGGGGAGAGTAGAAAACATGGAATTCCTTTGAATTTGCTATTTTCAGTCTTTCAGGGGTCTCATATTTTTCAAGCCTTCATCTGGCCACTGTTAGTGTGTGCTCTAAATGTTTTACTTAATCATTTGTAAATTTCTTGTCTGGTGAAATACTTGCTTTTCCAGAGGTCTTCTCCCAGGGATATTTAGAAATTTAGAAATATGTATGAAATTATACATTTTACTATAATTCTTCCTCCCATTTTATCTCACTTAGTAGAAAAATAAAACATTTAAAATAAAAACAAACTCTAATTTTGAAGAAAAGTGTTGTAATTCATAACTCCTGGGAAATGTATGTCAATACCAAATCCTTGTCCTCACAAATGAAGATGACAGAGAGAGAAAGATGAAAATGAAACAAAGAAACAAAAGCAGAAAAGTTAAAGCTACCGCTGTTTCACCTCAACTGATTTAGGGTAGATTTTCATTAAGCAGATTCAATAATGAATCTTAGTGTAAACCTTGGTGGACCTAAAGCTGAAAAGAGGGTGGAAGGGTTGAAGAAGTGAGTAAATGTGTTCTGGAAGCGACAAAGAATAGCTTGGAATTGGGGCAATATGCACACAGATGGCTGTGTGATCAAATATTGGTCCAGTTAAGTAGACTCCAAGCTCAGAACATGATGTGACCAGCAAAATATATGGCATTGAATCGAACATCATGTTCAAATCTGTTTAATTTAAGTCTCAAAGCTCTGGGAACCTAAAATGAAGTCTGGGTTATATTCATTTTTTAAGATATTATTATTTACTTCCATAAACCAATATTTATGTAAAGAAAAGTTTTTAAGTTATAATTGCATCTTTTAATAATTCTTGGCCTATAGTGGATTTAACTTTATATTTTGCAGTTATGTTTTGATTTAATACTAACCAGAGGAATATAATCAGGAAAAAAAAATGTAAATATCTGAGCCTTGGTGAAATATTATTTCCTACTTTTCTGGGATATGAGGTCTGTGATGACAGGACCATTTCTGTCTGTTTCAAAAATGTATCCCTCAAACCAGAAGAGTAGCCAACATATTTTATGTGCTCAGTAACTATTGCCAATGAAGGAAGAAATATAGCCCATTGGTTCATTATTTTTATTTTCTCCATGAGTGAATGTTGATTCCAAACTTTACCTAACTCATTTAGGTTATTTTCTATGCATTTAATAATTAATATTTGTTAATAATTACACTATGTACCAGGCACAGTCCTTTTTCAATAACTCCCATGTTCTTGCATTTAATTATATTCTTCTCTACATTTACCCCCTTTTCCCAATACTAGAATCAATATAACACAATGGTAACTAGCACTGTTCCTGGAGCTAGGAGTGGGATTGCTAGGTTCAAATCTCAGCTCTACCACTTACGAGCTATATGACCAAGACTGGTTAGACCATTGTTTCCTGCTTCGGTGTCCCTAACTTTCAAAATGGAATAATAATTCTAACACATATGACTTTTGAGGATTAAATAAATAGAAACTAGTGAAATATGGAAAACGGTATTAGCACATAGTTAATGCCCAATGTATGTTAGCAAATATTATCACTTGTGAAAATCATATTTTACTAAAACCTTTTATTCCTACCTGTTAATATCCAATGCTTTTGTATGCTTCTTTTTATTTTCTCTTATTAAATTTTATGCTGTAAATTTTCAACTTTTATGTCATTTTTGCTCCACTACTTAATACAACTGTGTAACCCTGAAAAATTACTTAACATCTCTAAATCTAATATCCCATCAGTACAATGAAGATAGTAACAGTACTTCAAATTTATGTGAGTGTTCAATACTAGATAATTTAATACAATGTCTAGTGTGTATTCAATAACTTGTGGCTATTAAAATTATTATTGTTTTAAAAATGATTAGTTTGCTAAAAATAAACTCTGGGTGTCTGGATCAAAACCTAATAATCCTCTTCATTTACTACAGGATATATTTCATTTAGGTTTTACTTCACTGTCATGTAGCAAAAATTCTCTCCCATAATAATCCATAGTTAATCTCCAAACGGTATTCTCTGACCAATACTCTTCAATTTGTTTCTTTCTCTTGGCAACCCCTCTGTGTATTACCTTACATTTATCTAAATTAAATCTCATTGTATATTGTTGTTTTCCCATTTCTCACCTTTCATCACTCTGAGACTTTTCTCCACCTTCGATTGGGTTTATAGTTTATTTTGAAAATATATCTGTAGCTTTGATAAATGCATACTCTTCTTCTGTTGATCAAATGCAATGATAGAGTCCTCTCTGAATTCGACTTGACTCATTTAATTACTACATTCTCTTTCTATATTCTCAATGATTTATTTGTGTAATTTATATTATCAGTAGTAGTAGCAATAATGATGAAAACAGGACCTGAAAGAAACTGGGCCTTAAAACTACAAAGATCAATTAGTTTACTCTTCCTTTGTTACATTTCTCTAAGCCCTAAAGTCTAAGAATTGGGAACAAAGATTGTTGTGAATATTGTATCTTTCTTGATGAGGGAAAACCAAAAGAGCATATTTATAATTATTTCCTTCACCCCATTGCCAATATCCCTACCTTTCATTAATTTTATTGATTTCTATGAGGGCAGTTTGTGATTCCTAACCAAGGTCCTTTAACAAGAAAGTGCTAGAATCAGAATTCAAATTCGAAATCACACCAGGAGCCAGTTTACACTTTTCCAATGTGATTTGTTCCTTACGATCATATAATATAAATTAGTTTATATTGCCTATATGCCACATAGCAAGGTAATATTTCATACGTAATAATATATTACATGTTGTTAAGTCTAATATTTTTTCAATTCTTCCTCTTCTGAGAAAATACGAATTTTACCATTCATATAAAATATATATTAACAACTTCTAAAGATTTTCTATCAGACAGCATCATATTAGCATAAATTATATCATGATTCTAGGTTTTGTTTTGTTTTTAAATTTTTCCTTAAAAGCACATTTATATAAGTATTTTGTAGCAATATATTAAAATATGATTATGCAACATACCTTCAGGGAAAAGAATATATTTTTTCTTATTTCACTAGAATTATAATATTCGTACTCCTAAGAAAATTACTACACACAAGTTTATGCTTTCATGATAACACAGTAAATCCCTGCTTCCTAAAACCACCAAATTAGAATTTTGATAAATAAAAAAATGGATTATATAAAAATACTTCCTTTAACTGTGCTAATTATAGAGCTTTGCCTTTGTGAGCATAAGAGGAATTAGCTAAGAATCTCTGTGTGTTCCTGGGTGTTGCTATTTTAACAAAATGGTGAGCTAACTGTCTGGATTATCTAATATTAAATTGATAATTAAGCAGTACTGGGGAAATATTGTGTTCTGTTGTTCATTTGTATTCCAATTTCCAGAATAAATGAAATTCTAGTAAATGTGTATTTAGAGACTATGATGTGACACTCTTTATAGACCAAGTTCAAAAATAAATATACCTATATTGGTTTATCGCATTTTCATGGAGGTAATAACACTAATGAAATGTCTCTACATAATTTTAAATGATGTATGTTATTATTTTATTAATATTGAGCAATGAAGTGATTGTATATCAATTGTTATATTTTAAACTTTTTTATTGAAGTGATTAGAAGCATATCTATTTAGATTTATATCTATATGGTGAAGTGAAATGTTTATGAAGTATCCTGCTTTATCTACCGTCTTGTGTCTATGTCTTTATTTCTATTTGTATGATATTAATTTTGTAACAGATATCCCAACTGAGTAAACCAGAGATTATATTTGTGGCACAAAACTTCCATATGGGAGAGGGGGGCTCTGTCTCCTGTGGAGTCTCAGAAGTGTAACAACAGCTGGGTGCTCAAGTCCGGGAGAGTTCTCCCAAGGATAAGATTTATATGCATCCCTCTGTTAAATGGAATGGTACACATCTTGACTGAAATGTTTCTTTATCAAAGTTAATAGTCCCCCTTGGTGCCTTCTGTATATCGATTGCCCTTGTAACCCAACCTGAGTCTGTCTGCCTGATGGGGAGCAAAGCCAATCACTGAGACATCAGGGATGCAGCAAGGAAAGAGTGTATCTGAGAGGCAGCCAAGAGAGGGAAGACAAGGCTCAAAATCTGCCTCCCTGAATGGGGAGAGAACAAGATTTTTTTGTTTGTTTTGTTTTGTTTTTTGTTTTTTAATCATCATAGGGGTTGAGATTACATACATATTGATGAACTTTAGGACTCTTCATGAGGAAAGATGGAGCAAGCATGCTGAGCAAACATATATGTAACATACATCCCATGCTCACTTTGCCGTGGCGACAACACCAAAACGAGGCAAGATTCCCCCCTTGACATCAGGAGTTATCTGGACAAGGAGAAGGGGCTATGCGCGGGCTCTGAGAGCTGCTATAAACTGGCTGGGGTCTTGGACTCATTATCTTGGGTAAAGAATGCAGAGCCTTCCTTATTCATAGGCTGGAACCCTATTAGTTGACCTGGAGTCAAGGCTTCTGTGGAGACAGCTAGTGAGTTTATTAGTGGAGTCTGAAAAGACACAATAGCTAATTAGGGGAAAACAGTTCTCTGAAAAACAAGCTTTAAACTTTCTGCTAGTTTCAACCTCATTAAATCTGTGGGGCATGGTTTCACCTTTGTTACATTGTTCCTTATAAACTGTTAAGTTGCCAACTTGTGCTTCTACCTTGGTCACTAGCTATCTCTTTGATATATGATACTTCAGTCAAACAAGCCTGTCAGGGAGCCACTTGGTATGATGACATACTATATGACAGCAGTGCCAGGCTTTCGAGTGTGGCTTGAGAAAATCCAAATATGCTGCTTTACTGGGCAGCTCTGGTTGCTGTGTGTGGGAGCAATTTATTTTTTCTGAGGCATATGCAAATGTAAAAGGGATATGGATCATTTCTTATTATTTACATCAAAGGCTATGGTAGGAATGAAGAAAAGAAGCAAGATGAATCAGCTGTACCAAATCTTTTAATTTTTTTCTTTCCTCATTGCTATTCTTTCCATCCATACTTTCTGCCCAAAGAAATTCCTTCAGTTACAGTGTTAAGGCACTGTACAGTTTACAGTTACAATAAAAGGTTAAAATTTAGTATCCCACCAAATATTTATTTGCATTAGAAAATGTCTATTAATAGTGAAACCCTATAGAGTGGGTTTTTTTTTTTTTTTTGCATTACTCCTTTAGTTGTTTTTAATTGTTACTAAATATTATCCAGCCAAAACAAAATCACTCTGTTGACAATGCTGTATGAAATATAGTGTTTGTACCTTGAAATAGCTTCAATTCTAAATGGATTAGATTATAAAGGTTAAGGGGGTGGCTGGGTGGCTCAGTCAGTTAAGCGTCCAACTCTTGGTTTTGACTCAGATCATGATCTCAGGGTCATAAGATCAAGACCTGCATCCGGTTCCCAGCTCAGCATGGAGACTGCTTAAGATTCTCTCTCCTTCTCCCTCTGACCCTCTTGCTCATGCTCTCTCTCTCCTTCAAATAAATAAATATATCTTTAAAAAAAAATTATAAAAGTTAACATGCTATGGCTTTTTTCTTCGACATTTTATAAATATATATTGAAATACTGTACTAATTTTATATAATTTTTAAAACAACTTGTCTTTTTTCATGAATTTAAATAGAAAAATGTATTATCAAATTATCACTTATAAATATAAAGAGATGTTATCTGATAAGATAAATTATGCATCTTCTATCACAAATTTGTAATAGAAAACTCAGACTTAAATATAAAAAGACTGACATTTGACAATTAGCATTTGTTTGTTAGAAAGAAAGAAATACAGTGTCAAAGGCTGGAATTCATCGGTATTGTGAGTTTGACCCACTCTTTTATCTACTTAATCAAAAAAAACAGATGTTCTCCTTGTTTGTCATATGATGCTATAATAGGTAGTTTTACTATTTAAGAATTACTAAAAATCTTTTTGGATTAACTTGAGCAGTTTCTTTTAAAAAGAAATATATTTAACTTTTTAGTCAGTACTGTTTACAAATTTGCTCAAATGAGCAGGATGAAGATATGGTACCTTAGTAAAATCTCCAAAAAAATTGAGAAACGTACTGTAAATATCAAATTGACATAAAATACTGAGATTTTTGCATGAAAAGCCACAAAATGTAGATTTTGACATTTATTATACTGAATCCCTTTTCTCAAATAATCAAATGTGCTTTAGCAATTATGAGATTTATACATATAGAATTTCAATTAAAGCCATGCAAGTTCTAATTTACATAAACACTTTTCAGTTTGTATAATTTAAATCTAGTACATTAATTTTAGCAGTCAATGTATAGAGTATTTATTCAGACTTACTGGGTAAAGTGCATCATTGTTCACTTCTCTTCTTTGTTTTGATGATGAAGATAAATGACCCTAAATCTGAGTTCTTAGGCATTAAGACAGTCTTTGATTTACTGGAAAGTTTCTAATTGTACTATATTTACACAGGATTTGGAAGGACTTGTAGTTTTCAGGTAGTGATATGATTTAAAATTATGCCTAGAAGTTCCTAAGAGAAGTACATATTTAAAGTAATTTAAACCACATTCATATGCAGAGAAGATGCATTCCTAGCTTTATAAGTGATATAAAACCATCATTGTATGGCAACAATCATAAGCTTGTAAAAATCCTTAAATTTATGGCTTTTGGGGGGTTAGGTGAAAATAAATGAGGGTCATCTGTTTTTCTTCAACTCTAGACCTCCCTAGAATGATAGACCATAAATTAATACTTTGTAAACTCCCTCTCTTTTGAGAATGATTGGAAAGTAGGAAGTAAAGGTAAGCAAATACCATGATTTTTTCAGAAAAGGAAAACTGATTTCTGATTTTCAATGAAAAACTGCACCCCACAAGTTAAAAAGGCAAGGAAGACTATTGTAATAGGGGGGAAAGACTGAACTCAACCCCGCTGAAACAAAAGGCAGATGAGTTAGGAAGCACCAGGGTGAGCAAATTGAAAGGTACTGAATGGCAATGGGGTGGAGAAGATGGTGGTCAACTTGAGGAGGCCAAGTGTGTCAGCTCCATGGCGCTAATTGGAGTTAGCCTCACACCCTCTCACAGAGACTGTGATAAGAACACTATCTTCCCTGATGATTACATTTCAAAAGGATGGCTCTGAGGTCATTGAGAAAGGCGTTCCTGGGTGGTATAACAGGCTAGAGGCCTGGAGAAGATTTACATCTCAAAGAGGGGAGAGAAGAAATTTACAATAGCAAATTTTCAAAGCAAATGCTCTAAGAAGAGAAAGGTCAGAGCCCTATAATCTCAACAGGTTTTGTCTCAAATTCAGTTAGACTGAGGCTGTCTTTGTCCGATGTAGGTCCCTCTGATTTCTTAGCGAGAAGTGGTAGTAGAGTTGACAAAGATTCCTTAGAAGATTTTCCTTCTCGTAAGCATTTCTGCTAAGCATTTTGGTGGTTAAAGATACATTTGAATTAAAATGTTCCCTATTAAAATGTAAATTCTCTCTTGGAAATCAGGCTTGTTCACAAATTAGTACTGTGAATGACTTACATGGGATAATCAGATTGCTTTCCTTCTGGCTGAGAAATGTGTCCTGAGAATTAAGATTTTGACTGGATGTTAAAAAGAGAGAAGAAATGATCATTGTTCTGCGCGATAAACTTGGAGAAGATAGACCCAGTAAGATGCTACTATCCGGAACGAGGAATTTACATTTGGGCCCGACAAACTTGACTCACTTTTACATTTTGTTTTGTACTTTAAGAGTAGCAATTGTCATAGTTTTTAGAGAAACTCATCCCTTCGTGATTTACGGGAAGCTTCAAAGATGATAAAAAAAATACAGTGGTATCATGGAACACTACTTCAAAAACTAAGGATGTACTATATGGTGACTAACATAACATAATAAAAAATTATTAAAAAAAGAAAAAAGGAAATAAAGAAAATTTGCAATACAAAAAAACCATACAGTGGTAGTTTACAAATTCACCCATATATAAATGGGAACAATTTCCATGTATTCTGTATGTAATTATGTTATGCTTGGTGTTCTGAACCTGGAAAATGATCAAGAATCCAATTGATCACATTTAAGTAACTAAAGCATGTTAAAGGGATATAAAACCTGCAAGTAGTATTTCAATGACTAGGCAACTTCGTATAAAGGGCCAAAGAATAAATATCTTAGGCTTATGCATATCATAAGATTTCTGTTAACAACTACTCAACTCTGCCTATATAACTGAAATCAGCCAAAGACAATACAGTAATAAATGAATATAGCTGTGTTCCAGTACAACTCTACTTACAAAAACAGCTTGTGGGCCTGAGTTGGTGCAGGGGCATCATTTGCCAAGCCCAGGACTCTGGGAACATTTACTAAGGTGAAGAAGGCTCTTATATACTCAACTGTTTTGTAGCCTACCTGAGTTAATGCTCTAGTTGCAAACATATGGTGATTTGCATGGTGTAAAAAAAACCAGGAGGCTAAGGGCTAAGAATTTGTCAGTAAACTTGAAAGTGACAAGAAAAAGAAAGGCTCTCTAGACAGAAATGTCTTTAGAGTTGAAAAGGGCAATTCATTAGCTGATTAGAGCTTGACTGGCTTGAGAATAGCCGACTCCCTTTTTTGTAATTTTCTGTTCATCAATCTTGAGAAGCTTTTGACCTGTGCATTAGGAGGGAGATTCCCAGGCTCACGGCTGACACTACTTACTAAACCTGATGCTTTCCCAATTGTAAATGAATAAATTGGTGTTCCAGTATAAACAAAGGTATCCTGTGATTTTGATTAGCTCAGTCAATCCCCAGTAGCTTAATTAATTCTGGATGAATTGTTAAATTTGTTTCTGAATTTGCATAGCTGAGACCCAGTCTTCTGAAGCTATGAAGAGCTGCCAAAATGAACAGCCAATGTTCAATTCCCCATCTTTCACATCTATTTGCTGCAACATAATAGGGAGACTCTAACTCTGTAAAACTTCATAGTGTAGGCTGATGCTCTGGATCCCAGTTTCAGTTTTATCAGTTAATAGCAGGGTGTTATGGCAAACAGCAATCTCCTTTACCTGAATTGTTTTAATTAGGCAAACAATACTTTTCAGTCTGAAATGCTCAAAAGTCTATCTTACACTGCATGGAGGGAAGAGTTCATTCATTTAGCTCTGACTGACTGTAATCTAAAAAATAGTGAAAATTTTTCAACTTATTAAAGACGGAGCAAATAATGTGCCATTTGATTGACTCTAACATTAACGTCCTGGGGTTTCCTTGAGATGAGTTGAAGGAATGGACACAAGTTAACGTTCTTTCCTTATGTCCGTAATAGCTTTTTAACACACCACTGAACACACTGTTAACATACAGGAAATAGGTAGTGATTAGCTGATTGCTTGGCCCTGACTGACAAATGAGGATTCACAGCAAACTCTTCATGTTAGATTCTTTCCTTCATATGTCTGTGCAATTTTTCCTCCCAATTTACTACATTGAATTCCATTTCTAAATGATCACACCAGAACTTTTAAAAGATTATTAGAAATAGTAATTTATTCAGTTTTTCATGTATTCAGTAATTTAGGCATTTAGAAAATAATATCAAATTTTCTCAAATCACACATGGTGTTTTTTTTATCACAAATTGTACAGGAAAAAGATATTTGATTTCTTCAACATTTCAGTATGTTTTTCATGATTTTTGAAGGTAGGAGAGTGATTATCATTATGTTTAATAGCCGTTTTTTAAGCATGCATGTTAAGTAAAACGTAAAGGGCACATAGTTTGTATGTAAGAGTTGAACTAAAATGGAGCCTAAGTTGCCTCGTGGGTCATGAGCCTGGGTTTTTCTTCTCATGCTTAAGTAATATCTATGAAAATTGAACCAATACAATTTATATAAGCAGTGCCTTTATCAAAGTGATCGTAATTCCTAAACATGGTAAAATGGGGCCTATCTTAACCTACAAATACTTCAATAGCTCTCCACTAGTAGGAACAGGTGTGGCATATCCAGAATTTACTGAAGACCAGGCACAGTAATAAGTATTTTAAAATATCATACCTTATCTTCACAGTATTGTTAAGAGTTAGATACCATCTTTATTGTAAAGATAGAAAAACTGAGACTCACAGAGTTTAAATAACTTGTCAAAAGTCTTCTAAAGAGTGTGCATTAGAAATCAAACTGAGGCAAGCATCCCAGTGGTGTCTCAAATGTGAGTCTTGATGATATTGTCTCTACCCTTGAAGTTTTCCAAATTATAACGTTAAAATTAACTTGATTACTTTGGGTGGCCACCCAGTTCTCTCTGTTGGATACAATTTTTGTTAGGTCAAATTTTGAAGGGAAACTATTATTCATTAGAAAGATTATTTTCCAAGTTGCTAGTGTTATACATATCACTGAAATGAATAGGCTTATTCTTCACGTGTTTCAGTTTAAAATTCAACTGTATATAATTTATTTGAAAGAGAGAAATTAAATAAAATTGAACAGAAAAGTTGAATGGTAATTGCACTACATTTATAAGATCACAGAAGGAATATCAAAATCATTAATAAAAAAAGAAAACATGACTTACATTGTTAACATATAAAATGTCCTGAAGTATTATCAAAATACAGTCCTGTCTATATTGCTGTATTTTTCTTATTACAGAGCTATAAAGAGATTAAAAAATGAAATTCCATTTGCACAAGAACTTTTGCTTCATTGTTGTACAGAAATTCTCTTATTGAAGTCTTTTTTAAAAATATCTTCCCATAACTTTTAAATCCCTCCAATGACAGGAAGAAATGATGTTTTTGTTTTAACTAACTGCTAAATACTTTATTTATGCTTTTGATTTTAAATCCTTCTGTTTTTTTTCAGAACTTGGGCAGAAATAATTCCATTCTCACTGGTATTCTTAGAATTTTCCTGTCTAGCGGCTCTTTTTCTTCAGGATAAACTTAGGAATTTTTTATTCTATTCTATTCTATTCCTCACCAGATTCTTCTCTCCCAATTTAGACCTCTCTCTTTTTTTTTTTCCTCCCTTCTGTTCAGTGCATTAAAGGTATCTTGGTAATATATGCATTGCTACCTCTGTTTTTTTTTTTTTTTTTTTTTTTTTTAATAACACCCAAACACTCTTACACTCTAGGCTTCTGCAAGGCACATGGCTAACTTGGAAACATGAATTGGCAGGGCAAGTTTGTGTAGATGAGGCTTTATTTACTAATGGAGAAGGAAAGTATATATGTGAATTTACACTTTTTTTTCAAGGAATATAAGAATTTCTGTTGCTTCATATTCTTCCGAAGCTTATCACTAGACTTTATAATTTATGCCAGTCTGAAAGTTTTGGCTTAAATTTGCATCTCCCTGATTACACATATTGTTAAATACTTTTTCAGATTTTCCTTAGCCATATGGATTAACTAACTCATAGAATATTTGTTCAAGTCTTTGGTTGGGGTTCTTTGGAATTATCTTTTACTTATTAATTTTTAGGAGATCTTTATTAATTCTCTATATGAGATCTTTGTTAGTTTTATGGATGGCAAGTATCTTTTCCTGCTTGGTGGCTTGCATTTTTGGTCTCTTAAAAGTACATTTTAAGGAACAGATGATCTAAATTATGATGTGGTTAAACTTATAAATCATTTCCCTTGTGGTGAGTTAGTTGTTTGTTTGGTTTGGTTTTTCTGTGCTTTAAAAAATCTTTCTCTGCCCCAGGACTATGAAGATACTCCTTTATATTATCAGGTACTCTTGAAGTAACAAAGTTTAAGGTTAAATTTTAACGCTTATATTGAAACGCCTTCTTGGCTCTCCTTTCCTTCCTGCGTCTTTGAGTTCTCATCTAGAAGCATTTCCCTTCTGCCAGAAGGTTATCCTGCAGAATTTACCTTAAGACAAGTTTACTAGAGATGAACTGTCTTACTGTTTTTAAAAATATATTTAATTTTTATTTATGTGGATAAAATTCTAAGGTTGATTTTATTTTGTTTCATCAAAATACATATCATTTGTTATATGATATAATCTTACTAGCTTCTTGTTCCTATTTTTGCCCGTGATACCAGTTACTGTCCTGTCTCCACTTGCTGTGAAGGCAATCTGTATTTTCTTATTCGCACAATTTTAAGAAGTTTCTTTCTCTTTGATTTTTTTTTCAATTTCACTACTAAGTGTCTAGGTGTAGATTATTGTAGTTTTTCACTTGCTTTGCTAAACATTCGATGATCTTCAATCTATTGATTGGTGTCTTTCAACATTTATGGAAAATCCTCAGGTACTATTTCTTCAAATATTACCTCTGTTTCATTTTTTTTGTTTGCTTTATCCCTCTGGGGGCTCCACATAAACCTCTTTTTGTTACCCTCACCTGTATTTTCAAATCTTCATCCTTCTATGTTTCATTCTGTAATGTTTCTTTTAATCTCTTCCCTAGTTTAGTAATTATCTTTTCTGCTGTGTCTAATCTGTTCTTAAGCATATCAGTTTAATTCTTAATTTCAGTTATTACATTTTTCTACTTATATAATTTCTATTTGGCCCTTTCATGAATTTATAATGTTTATAGATTGTATATTTAAGGTCTTTGTCAAATTTTCTACACTGATTTTATTTTCATAAACAATATATTTTATAATCCTTGTGGGTTTATTACCATTGAATGCTCTTTCTGCTCATTCTCATCATGCTGTCTTCTGTCTCTGTATGCCCTGTTATCCTTGACTGTTTGCTGGACATTTTATTTTAAGAATTGTTTATAATGATGATTAGATGACTAGGATGACATTATTTTACTATAGAGGGGAAGATTTTATATTTTACGAGATACCCAGATAAAAGGGAGCTACAGTCCATGCTATTCACTTGCAGAGTGAGGCATCTTAAAGTCCTAGCACAGAGAAGTCCATTAGCACACCTATCCCATCTGCCTGGAGGAACAAAAAGCCGCCAAAGGGCATTTAAGCCTCAGTCATCTTCTCAAGATGGAAAAATTCCCAAAGCACTGTGTGACTGGAGCTGCAATCTTAAGTCTCTAAGTTACAGTTCTCTTCAAGATATAGACTGGGCAGTTCTTCACTGTCTTGTTATCTCTTTCATGAGATAAGAATGGAAAAGAATACATCTTTCATTTTCATCTATTCTTTTAAAAATATTATTTGTATTTATTCCTGATTTGCTTGTAGTTTGTTTGTTGCTATGTTACTTCTTTGGTGGAAAAGTTAGTCCAAATTATCCAATCCATTGCTACCAAGGAATGTTTCTAGATCTCTTTTTACATTTATTTTTATTTTTGCAATGCACATTCTAATATAAGCATACAATAGTGTGCAGATAAGCAATTAGTATAAAATTTCAAGACATTTTATCATAATAAATTAGTGTATATCTTGACATGTCTAAATTAGGTAAACATTAACATTTATTTTAAAATCACCTATTTCTTGACAGAAGATACCATCAGAATATTCTAGTTAGTTAAGGAGTGTGTCATTGAATAAGTGTGGTTTTATTATGAGAATAACTAAGTATTCCACTTGGGATTTCTAAGTGTCATTTGTGTGTGTGTGTGATGCATTTCTGACTTAAGTATTTTATTTTACCTGTTTTTAATTATCAATTACTTTTAATGTAGTTGAGAAGGGAAAAATACATGTAATTTGAAAATGTTACTGATAAAATTTCATTCCTATAATAGTAGTTATAAGCATGATTAGGGCAATAAGATTATGACACTAGTATTCAAATATTCAACATAAGTATGTACTTAGGAGCTTCAAAAGAACAGAATCTGTTTATGATAAATTACATTTTTCTGATGATTTTTAAAAGAATTGATTTTTAGTCAAAGTTACTAAAATCATCTTCTTTTTAATTCATGTTTCACAAAGATTCATATTATTTTATTCCTTTTTTTGTACTATTTTTAGAACATATACTATTTTTACCCATGTTCCTATTACTATTTCTATCACCTAGTTGCTATTGGAATAAATGCTTCATAAATACTTACCTGCTGTGGTTGAGGTTGTACTCTACTGTACTTTTCTCTCTGGCTTCAGATTTGGCTTGAAGAGACTTACAATTTTTCATCACTTTGAAAGCAAGCTCTTAATATTCCTCTAAGTCAAGTTGTGAAAATGAGGAAGTGCAGAAAGGGTTCCACAGGGAGACACTATTTTACTTGCCTCTTCCCTTTCCCAAGTAGCCAAAAGAAAAAGCTGATGTAGAAATGGCATTAGTAGTCTTCATAACGTGAGATTAGAGGAAACACCACAGCTAGGGCTCTGATTTCTTTCCTTGGATGCTGAAAGGTCCTCCAATAGGAAGCAAAGCTTATAGGTCAAAAGAAGTACTGAAGTGTTTCAAAAAACTGAGTACCATCTGTTATACCTAGTCTATGTGTTTTATGTTTTTATCTTTGTTCAAGACATCAACTGACTCTTGATATCATGTGATACATGATTTTACTTAAAGAAGACTTCATAAATGCATTATCATTGGAGCTGAAAGAATGGAGGACGGTACGAAAATCGTAGATCGTATTCTCTGCAAAGCAGTTGTCTGTACATAACTCACATAAGATGTGGATAGTATGCTATAGAATGAAATATGCTATCATTAATGTATATCTATGAAAATGTAGATTAATACTAATTAATAAGAAATTAAATTTTCAATATTTTTTCTGGGAACTCATTTCTAAAGTGACAACTATGAACACTAAATATACACAAACGCTCAGAGACAACCAACCTGTTCTAATAGCTCTTAAAAGAAATCTTAAATTGGCTTATAAATTGGTTTGTAGTTATTGTTTTAGGATGTTAATGCATTTCTAGAAATGATCACCATTTCTTTATAAAACATAAATCCGACTATGCTTTATGTGTACTTTCTTCACCATTAAAGCATGTTTGGTGAAATTTAAAATATAAGAGTAATAGTGTTTAATGTTAGTGTGTGAGATTAAATCTTTACTTTTTAATAGCTATTAGAAAGACTAGTAAAGGTAAGCATGACAATTTTGTAGATAAAAGACATCTTGCTGCTATATTTATTTAAGGAAAAAAAGCACTCGAATTTGAGAAGTAGCAAGTGAACATAATTGGCTTTGTGTATGTAGTTCTATATGATATATTAGGGAAGAGGAGAAATGTATATGTAGCATGAAATATGCAGGAAAAAATTCTAAAGAGTTTTCAAAATACATATCATTATTTAATAATACATATCACTGAGATAGTTTTAAAAATAATTTTAAAATGTAATTTCCAAATTAAAGAGAAACTTCTTTACTGTGCAAGTTAATATGCCTTGGGTGAATAGGAATTCTTATTTCTCATTATGTATCCTCTCAAAAAAAATTACATTTTAGAAAGATGTCCCACATTGTTATGCCAAATCTTAGCATTTATTCTAACATGTTCATATTATCTAATTAGCATTATTAATGTATAACTACCAAAAGCACAACTAATTTGAATGGCCCGGGACCTAATACCAGATGCAAGAGGTTAGTGAAGAGATTCCAAGGTGACTTAGTAGCAACTGTATTTCTAAATGTCAGAATAGCCAATGCTAATATGCTGATATTAGAACCAGATGTCCCATTATTTCTTACATGATTTTATGAGAAACCAGAAGCTGGAATTCAGAAATGTTAATGAAAAATTATTAATAATCCTTATAATACTCTACACAATGTTATTACTTTTATAATTCTCCCTTTTTCTCTAAGTTTGTAATATTAAAAAAAAAAAAAAAAAGACCTAGGGATGCCTGGGTGGCTCAGTTGGTTAAGTGTCCATCCAGCTCTTGACTTCAGCACAGGTCATGACCTCAGGGTTGTGAGATTGAGCCCCATGTCAGGCTCCATCTTCAGTGTGGAGTCTGCTTGAAATTCTTTCTCTCCCTCTTCCTCTGCCCCTACCCCCCTCGCTCTCTGTCTCAAATAAATAAATAAAATCTTAAAAAAAAAAAAAAAGACCTAAAGAAACATTGTGTCTGCAAATTTCAAATGTTTTCTATGCTTAATTGGCCAAATGTATTTTAGTGATTTTATAGAAAGAAAGAAAGAAAGAAAGAAAGAAAGAAAGAGTATGAGTATTAAAGAAAAGAAGATTAAGCATATTGCCTATGTTCTTATTGCTCAAGAAACATTGAAATAAAACGTGAATATGGATAAATGTCATTAGGGAACATTAGGCTGCCAATACAAATGAATGAGCAAATACCATGTTACCCATCTGTATCATTTCTATAAATGATGTCATGATGAAAAGAATAAACTTGGGCTGAGTCTCTCTCATAGGGTTTTTCAATTTCAAAGGCATGCCCACCCTCTTCTTTGACAACACAAAACACTGCTGCCTTAAGTCATTAAGGCTTTTAGATTTAGACACTAGATCTTATACAACAAGTAAGAGTCAGTTTATTTCATTTATATTCATCAGCTAATGGTGTGACAGACAGGGTTTATGACAACAGAGATCATTTAACATTAATGCTTAAGATGTGCATGTGGGGGATTGTATGTTCAATCCTGGTCTTCCAATACAAAAATATATGCCATTTTTGACATGACAACTTGTGATGGTACCAGAAAGTAAAGTAACTGTTTACTGAATAGTTACATTCTATAAAATGTATTTGATTGGCATTTCTCTTTTTTCTCAAGAGGACATAGGTTTCAGAAAGAGAGAAGAAGAAGGTAGAATGGTGAAAGGAAAGGAGAGGGCTTTGCAGAGGAGACAGCAAAGATCGCACCTAATGCTTATTTATTGCAAATTAAAAGTCACTACTTTTCTATACTCAACACCCCCATGAAAAATAGTATCAATCACAGCAAAGAAACAAAAGACAATCATTGTCCCCCCTCACCCTATCCCCATGGAAATTTCATTTCAGAATACTGATCTGTGATGTTCTACCCTGCCTAAGACTGAGCAAAGACAAAATGTAAAACTCATTCAGTGTAGAAAAGTTAGTGTCTGTGAATATCAGCTGATGAGTACTAATGGGAAGCTTCACATGGATGAAAACTGGTAGGATCATCTAATCATCTCTCATGATAATCCACAATGACAGACTTGTTAATTCCCATAATTGGTAAAGATTGTCTGAAAACAGAAAAGGAAAGCCAGATCCAGATTACAAATTGTATTTTCTGGTTTGGCATAATTATTAGGAGAAATGTGTTGAATAGTTAAAAATATTATATTTAACTTTAAAATTTAAGGATCAGGAAGCAACGGTACTGTACCAACATTGTCGGACTGATAAAGGCAGCTGACAGCATTTCACGTAATTGCTGTTTGGTTGGTGAACTTCAGTTTTTCCTCCGTCAACTTCCCAAATAAATCTTATCCCTTTAGAGTCAATTTATGTTTCCCAGCATAATGATGCATTTTACCCATTCAGCTATGCTAGTGTTCTCTGAAGCCAGCCAGCAATGATCTCACCTCACCTACAATATAAATCTATCAGTGAATAAACAACATCATTTTTATCTCAATGCCGATGACACACTACATGTCGATTTGGCAGTTAAATAATTTATATCTCTTTTGGGTGCAATCTGCCAGGCTTATTATAACTCTACTTCTGATATTCATTTCATGTTTAATAGTTCTTTGCCTCATGAGGATGCTTGTCAATCAATTAAATTGAAATGTCATTCTGACCTTTTATTGGAAACAATTTATCCCTTTTTTTCATTTCATCACAAGCTTTTTTCCATTTTATTCAAACTAAAAACCTTAATTACTAGTTTTCAGAAACTTTATACTAATTAACCTTATAAAATTACATGCTCATCAACATTACTGACACTCTGTCTTTACAGAGGTTATCCAGTTGAGTCTGCCTGAAGATCAGAAACTGAGTATTACAGCGGCAACCGTGGGACAAAGTGCTGTTCTGAGCTGTGCCATTCAGGGGGCACTGAGACCCCCCATCATCTGGAAAAGGAACAATATTATTCTAAATAATTTAGATTTGGAAGACATCAATGTGAGTACATAAGTAGACATTGCTTTATGTGTGCGTATTTCACGTGATATATTCCAGACTTCGTGAAGTCTGAGGAGCTTAATGAATATTGGATGTGGAGTAGAAGAGAATTATTGGAACATTGTCATATCCACACCACTGACTGGGAGGTGCCCTATAGATCATTTGAAATTATCCAGATCACTTGTGTGGATGTGGTAAGCAGGTTAGGTAGCACTGTGTTAGTAGGATCATATCAACTTAAGCCAATTCTGTCTGATTGTCAGAATTTCTACAATTATCAAAAATTTATCTTTATGTATTTGCTATTATGGTTGAGCAACAGTCTAAAGCTTGTGAGGTGTTAGAGATTGGGAAAAGGCAGGTTTTGCTTCAAATACTTCATAATGTATTAGAAGTAATAAACATTAATCAAGCAACAAATGGTGTATTTTTCTAGAATGAAATTAGAATAAATTTCTCCACTCAGGTTCACTCCTAGAAATTCAGAATCTTAAACTCAATTTGAAAGGGTACAGCTTTGAAAATGAAACAGAAACAGGGTACTCATCTGTTCCTTCTGTGCTATGTGTTCCAAGTGAGGGTTAAAAAGTATACATCTCCTGGGGAGTTAAGATGGCGGAGGAGTAGGGGACCCCTTTTTCAGCCAGTCCCCTGAGTCGAGTTGGATAGGTACCAGACCAGCCTGAACATCCACGGAATCAGCCTGAGATGCAGGAAGATACATCTGGATCTCTACAAATGAACATCTCCAGCACTGAGTATTGAGGTACCAAGCGAAGATCCGTGAAACCGCGCACAGATATTGGAAGATAAACAGAAGGGGAGGGAGCCGCTGCGTTCGGGCACCGTGACGCAGTAGCCACCTGCACAGGGGAGCGGGCAGATTCGTGGACCGCCACCCGCGAGACAGCAGACTGAGACCGTGAGCCGGGGAACGTGTGCCACCAGACTGAAACGGAGCTCCAGTGTGCTGACTGGAACCAGATTGAGACCAGGAGCTCCGGAGCATGCGGGGTGGCTGGCAATATTAGAAACACAAAGGTCAGAGACACACCAGCCCTGGAAGTGAGGGCTGGGACCCTGGGTGTGGGGCACACATCCTGGGACAATGCAGGGTTGAGCAGCACTAACAGAATCAGAGTTAAAGTGGCCAGTTCATCAGTGGAGAACAGTCCGCGATCCCTCTGTTCTGAGACAGAGGCTGAGATTCAGCCACTGCTGCTCTGACTCTCAGAAGAGGCACAGCAAACCGCCAGGGAAGCCTCCAGAGAACAAAAGCCTGGAAATACCAGCTAACAGTGTGCCCATACCCATCCCCCCTTGCAGGGGACACAGAGACTCTACCCAAAGAGGGTTGCCTGAGTATAGGCGCGGCAGACCCCTCCCCCAGAAGGCAAGCTGAAAAATCAAGAAGCCCACATCCCTAAGATCCCTATAAAACAAGGGTGCACTGCCTGGGTCCCGGTCAATAATTTGGGCTCTGGACAACCCCGCAACCTCTCCTCATCAGAATGACGAGAAGGAGAAATCCCCCCCCCCCCCAGGAAAGAAAAGACAATGAGTCTGTGGCCTCTTCCACAGAACTAATTTATATGGATATAACCAAATTATCAGAAATGGAATTCAGAGTAACAATGGTCAAGATGATGTGTAGACTTGAAAAAAGTATTAATGAAAATGTTAATGAGAATACAGAATCTCTAAGGGCGGAAATGAGAGTGAATCTGGCAGAAATTAAAAATTCTATGAGCCAAATGCAGTCAAAACTAGAGGCTCTGACTGCCAGGGTGAATGAGGCAGAAGAACGTATCAGCGAATTGGAGGATGGGTTAGTAGAGGGAAAAGCTAAAATAGAATCTGGACTCAAAAAAATCCATGCTCAGGAATGTAGGTTAGGGGAGATTACTGACGCAATGAAGCATTCCAATGTCAGAATCATTGGCATCCCCGAGGGGGTGGAGTAAAACAGAGGTCTAGAAGAGATATTTGAACAAATTGAAGCTGAAAACTTCCCTAATCTAGCAAGGGAAACAAACATTCATGTCCAAGAGGCAGAGAGGACCCCTCCCAAGCTCAACCACGACAAACCTACACCATGTCACGTCATAGTGCAATTCGCAAATGTTAGATCCAAGGATACAGTATTGAAAGCGGCCAGGGCAAAGAAATTTTTCACATACCAAGTCAAAGGTATCAGAATTACATCAGACCTGTCTACACAGACCTGGAATGAGAGAAAGGGTTGGGGGGGGGGCATTTTTAAAGCTCTTTCAGAGAAAAACATGCAGCCAAGGATCCTTTATCCAGCAAGGCTGTCATTCAGAATTGATGGGGAAATAAAGACCTTCCAGAATCGCCAGTCATTGACCAATTTTGTAACCACGAAAGCAGCCCTACAGGAGATATTAAGGGGGGTTCTATAAAAGTAAAAAGGCCCCAAGAGTGAAACAGAACAGAAAGTCACAATCTATAGAAACAAAGACTTTACTGGCAACATGGCATCATTAAAACCGTATCTCTCAATAATCAGTCTCAATGTAAATGGCCTAAATGCTCCCATAAATACCACAGGGTTGAAGATTGGATAAAAAGACATGACCCATCCATTTGCTGTCTACAAGAGACTCATTGTGAACCTGAAGATACATTCAGACTGAAAGTGAAGGGATAAATACCATCTTTCATGCCAAAAGACCTCAAAAGAAGGCTGGGGTAACAATTCTCATATCAGACAGATTGGATTTTAAACTAAAGCCTATAGCGAGAGACACAGAAGGGCACTATATTATTCTTAAAGGATGTATCCAACAAGTGGATATGACAATTATAAATATATATGCCCCCAACAGAGGAGCAGCAAGACACAAGCCAACTCTTAACCACAATAAAGGGACATAGAGATAAAAATACATTAATAGTAGGGGACCTCAAACTCCACTATCAGCAATAGACAGATCACCTAAGCAAGAAATGAGCAAAGAAATAAGAGCTTTGAATGCCATTTTGACGAGTTGGACGTCATAGATATATAAAGAACACTACACCCCAGAACCAAAGAATACTCATTCTATTCTAATGCCCATGGAACATTCTCAAGAATAGACCATGTTCTGGGTCACAAAACAGGTCTCAACCGATACCAAAAGACTGAAATTATTCCCTGCATATTCTCAGACCACAACGCTCTGAATTTGGAACTCAACCACAAGGAAAAATTTGGAAGAAACTCAAACACTTGGAGACTAAGAACCATCCTGCTCAGGAAGGATTCAATAAACCAGGAAATCAAAAATCAATTTAAACAATTTATGGAGACCAATGAGAATGAAAACACAACGGTCCAAAACCTATGGGATACTGCAAAGGCAGTCCTAAGGGGGGAATACATAGCCATCCAAACCTCACTCAAAAGAATAGAAAAATTTAAAAAGCAGTTTTTATATTCTCACCTCAAGAAGCTGGAACAGCAACAGAGGGACAGTCCTAATCCACGTACGAGGAAGCAGTTGACCAAGATTGAGCAGAAATCAATGAATTAGAAACCAGGAGTACAGTAGAGCAGATCAACAGAACTAGAAGCTGGTTCTTTGAGAGAATTAATAAAATTGACAGACCACTGGCAAGACTTATCCAAAAGAATAGAGAAAGGACCCAAATTAATAAAATTATGAATGAAAAAGGAGAGGTCACAACTAACACCAATGAAATTGGAAGGATTATTAGAAACTTTTATCAACAACTTTATGACAATAAATTAAGCAATCTGAAAAAATTAGAGGCCTTCCTGGAAGCCTATAAATTACCAAGACTGAAATAGGAAGAAATTGATTTTTTAAACAGGCCAATTAATTATGAAGAGATTGAGTCAGTGATAAACAACCTTCCAAAAAACAAAACTCCAGGCCCGGATGGTTTTCCTGGGGAACTCTACCAAACATTCAAAGAAGAAATAATACCTAACTCCTATAGCTATTTCAAAAAATAGAAACAGAAGGAAAGCTACCAAACTCACTCTATGAGGCCAATATTACCTTGATCCCCAAACCAGGCAAAGACCCCCTCAAAAAGGAGAATTACAGACCGATTTCCCTAATGAATATGGATGCCAAAATCCTCAACAAGATCCTGGCTAATAGAATCCAACAGTACATTAAAAGGATTATCCATCATGACCAAGTGGGATTCATCCCTGGGATGCAAGGGTGGTTCAACATTCGCAAATCTACCAGTGTCTTATATTTTATCCAGAAAGAAAAATTCAAAAATCATATGATTCTCTCAATAGATGCAGAAAAAGCATTTGACAAAATACAGCATCCTTTCCTGATTAAAACCCTTCAGAGTGTAGGGATAAAGGGTACATTCCTCAATCTCATAAAAACCATCTATGAAAAGCTTACAGCAAATATCATTCTCAATGGGGAAAAGCTGGAAGCCTTTCCCTTAAGATCAGGAACACGACAAGGATGCCCACTCTCGCCACTATTATTCAACATAGTACTAGAAGTCCTTGCAACAGCAATCAGACAATAAAAAGGGATAAAAGGTATTCAAATCGGCAAAGAAGAAGTCAAACTGTGTCTCTTCACAGATGACATGATACTCTATATGGAAAACTCAAAAGAATCCACTCCCAAACTATTAAAAGTTGTAGAGCAATTCAGTAATGTGGCGGGATACGAAACCAATGCTCAGAAAACAGTTGCATTTCTATACACGAATAATGAGACTGAAGAAAGAGAAATTAGGGAATCCATCCCATTTACAATAGCACCAAAAACCATATGTTACCTTGGAATTAACTTAACCAGAGATGTAACGGATCTATATTCTAGAAACTATAAATCACTCTTGAAAGACATTGAAGAAGACACAAAGAGATGGAAAAATATTCCATGCTCATGGATCGGAAGAATCAACATAGTTAAAATGTCCATGCTACCCAGAGCAATCTACACTTTCAATGCTATCCTGATCAAAATACCGATGACATAATTTTCAAAGAACTGGAACAAATAGTCCTCAAATTTGTATGGAACCAGAAAAGGCCCCGAATCGCCAAGGAACTGTTGAAAAGGAAAAACAAAGCTGGGGGCATCACAATGCCGGATTTCAAGCTGTACTACAAAGCTGTGATCACCAAGACAGCATGGTACTGGCACAAAAACAGACACATAGACCAATGGAACAGAATAGAGAACCCAGAAATGGACCCTCAGCTCTTTGGGCAACTAATCTTTGATAAAGCAGTAGAAAACATCCGGTGGAAAAAAGACAGTCTCTTCAATAAAATGGTGCTGGGAAAATTGGACAGCTACATGCAAAAGAATGAAACTTGACCACTCTCTCACACCATACACAAAGATAAACTCCAAATGGATGAAAGACCTCGATGTGAGACAGGAATCCATCAAAATCCTAGAGAAGAGCATAGGCAGCAACCTCTACGACATTGGCCAAAGCAACCTTTTTCATGACACATCTCCAAAGGCAAGAGAAACAAAAGATAAAACGAACTTGTGGGACTTCATCGAGATAAAAATCTTCTGCACAGCCAAGGAAATAGTCAAAAAAACTAAGAGGCAGCCCACAGAATGAGAGAAGATATTTGCAAATGACACTACAGATAAAAGACTGGTATCAAAGATCTACAAAGAACTTCTCAAACTCAATAAGTGAGAAACAAATAAACAAATCAAAAAATGGGCAGAAGATATGAACAGACACTTTTCCAATGAAGACATACAAATGGCTAACAGACACATGAAAAAATGTTCAAAATCATTAGTCATCAGGGAAATTCAAATCCAAACCACACTAAGATACCACCTTATGCCAGTTAGAATGGCAAAAATTGACAAGGCAAGAAACAACAATTGCTGGAGAGGATGTGGAGAAAGGGGATCCCTCCTACATCGTTGGTGGGAACGCAAGTTTGTATAGCCACTCTGGAAAACAGTGTGGAGGTCCCTTAAAAAGTTAAAAATTGAGCTACCCTGTGACCCAGCCATTGCAGTACTGGGTATTTACCCCAAAAATACAGACATAGTGAAGAGAAGGGCCATATGCACCCCAATGTTCATTACAGCATTGTCCACAATAGCTAAATTGTGGAAGGAGCTGTGATGCCCTTCAACAGATGACTGGATTAAGAAGATGTGGTCCATTTATACAATGGAATATTATTCCGCTATCAAAAAGAATGATTTCTCAACATTTGCTGCAACATGGACGGCACTGGAGGAGATAATGCTAAGTGAAATAAGTCAAGCAGAGAAAGACAATTATCATATGGTTTCTCTCATCTATGGAACATAAGAACTAGGAATATCGGTAGGAGAAGAAAGGGATAAAGAAAAGGAGGGTAATTAGAAGGGGGAATGAAGCATGAGAGACTATGGACTCTGAGAAACAAACTGAGGGCTTCAGTGGGGAGGGGGTGGGGGAATTGGATAGGCTGGTGATGGGTAGTAAGGAGGGCACGTATTGCATGGTGCACTGGGTGTTATATGCAACTAATGAATCATGGAACTTTACATCAGAAACCAGGGATGTACTGTATGGTGACTAACATAATATAGTAAAACATAAAAAAAAAAAAAAAGTATACATCTCCCTAGATGATGAAAAGAAGTAAAAATAGTGTATTATGGGATGCCTGTGGAAATGATGTAGGGCAATCCTTCATGTTAGTGATTCTGGAATTTTATGATCTCTATGCACATAAATTTTAGTTTTTTTTAAATTATTGCTCATCACCTATTCACTCATTCTCTGTCGCTTCATAAAGAACCTCTAAAACACAGGTCTAAGAGAGTCATTTCTGTTTAATGTCCTCAAATGATTCACAACGGAAGCTTTCCAATTTTAATGTTTTTGTTTAATAATTTTTTTCTAAATTTGCTTACATCCGTGAAATTTCTTCAGGGAGTACATGGAGAATAATATTTAATTCTTAAGATATCAAGACACTGTGCATTAGAGTAGGTATAATCTCAGCAGCATTCAACAATCTTTGAGAGGCATGGGTTTGCTTATATGTTGTTATGTCTACATTTTACCTTTTATTTTCTACTTTCATTCCTACTATCAAGTTTTCCACTGTTATGTCCAGAGACCCATCTATTCTATGGTGCTATGGTTTGATTACCTCAAAATAAGCTCATTTGAATTGTTTCAGTAAGGAAGGGTATGTTATGAGTAATCTTTGGAAAAATTGTAAAAGTAGGCACATTCTTGTGCCTGTATCTTGTAAACAATTTTGTGTATTTCCTAACTTCTGACTCTGTTCTAAAAACTTGAAATTTCTAAGAAAATGACTGTAGATAAGTTAGGTATCCAAAATATATGTAAGCGTTAGATAAATTCTGGCATCAATAAATTGGATTTTTATTGGTTACGTTTCATAGAGCAGATAAATTTTGAGAATTTTAAGAACATTTTTAAGATTTAGAAAGTTTCAATTTCATTACAGGTCATATTTAAATAAGTTGGACAAATGTTCATAACCTATAGTATACATATAACTACCAGCATTCCAAATGAAACTGCAGGGATAACTTTGAAAGGCATATTTATTTAATTTCCCAATATACTACTGGTGTTTTCATTTAAACACATTTACCAATATAACCAAAGTGTGAAGTAAAAGGTATAAAATATTACTCATTGTGTTTTGTTTTATACTTACTTCTGCTTAAAGTCTGCTATAAAATAAGGACTTCGCTATGTAAATATCTACCTATATCCATCTATCCATCTGTATATAGAATTTATAATTTATTTTAGTTAATTAACTATATAGTTATATATATAACTGCATTAAATATAATAAACTATTATATAGTCAGCCATGTATTAGAGTATATATAGTATTATATTTATTATATAAGTTTATTATATAATAAATTTATTATAATAAATGTATTGTATTATATAATAAATATATGTTATATAATAAACTATTATATAATAAATTTATTATATAAATTTAACATGTAAATTTATTATATAAATAATTTGTTATAATAAATAGTTTATTATTATTATTATATAGTTTATTATATATATGTGTGCATAGAGAGAGAGTCAGTACTGTCTCTAGTGGACATCTGATGTGTCATCTGATTACTCAACATCTTTTGAACAACCCTTCAAATATTTTGGCGGTGCTTTGGTTCTTTGTGTTCCCAAGCCAGAAATCAAAGTCTTACTTAATTAGCCTTCTTTGCAGTTAGGGAGCAGATATGTGAATAAGGCTCTAACAAAGACACTGCTGAATAAGACTTCATTATGTAAGCAAGAACAGGGAATACCAGGTGCTTTACAGAATTCACTCTCTGCATCCATCCTTCCTTCCTGGTGAGTGCTGTGCAGCAGATCCTACTTGCAAGGACATCAGTGATAAAAGTTCTGGAGTTGATCAGTGTTCAGCTTCAGTCTCAACATGTGGCTTGTACTTTTTTCTTGGTTTCTCATTCCCTAAGGATGACACTCTGTTCTGGGTATCCTATGACCTGCGTAATATCTTCATCAAATGGCATTCCTGCTTAAAACTAGCTAGAATGGGTTCTATTGTTTGCCTCTAAGAATGTTCTCCAAATAATTTTATGGGTTTAATGTGTTAAGAAACATCTATGATTATATCTTCTTAAAATGTATGTTTCATCATTAGCTATAGATTTTGGATGTGTTGAAAGATCAAGATGACCTTACTAATGTAAAATTCATTCTTTGTTTATAAGCAAAGAGGACTTTTGAAACTTCCAGAGATGAGTCAGTTTTATACCCAATTAGTATATATTTATTCCCACAAGAGTGGGTTTAAGTCCCATTAAATTATGTAAGATTAAAATTATAAGTGCTTTTCATGTCAAAAGTAGTCGATGACAATTTTCCATATTCTTTCTGATTCTTTAATATATATTTGGTAGGAGTTAATATGTATTTACCTAGGCAATACATAAATACTTTCTGATTGCAAAAGATTAAAATAATATAGATGTATTTTTAAAAGCATAATTATCCCTCCTTTTTTATATCCATTTGTTCCCATTCTTAATTGCAGAAGAAATCCTGTATGTTTTTAATCTCCCTCCCGTGCATTGTAAATACAATTTTATTTATTTAGTAGGATAGATTCATATTAATTCTCATTATGTCACTATTTAATTATCTTATTAGGCCTCAAGACAACTTCGTGGAATAGGGAAGCTTTTTTTTTTTTTTAAAAACAGGACATCTTACCCTCATTTACATATGTGGGGATTTATGCTAACAGAGTTGTTCACCCAAGGCTATTGAGTGAATAAGTGGTACAGATGGAATGTTTATATGGCATGATTGACTCCAATTCTTGAGTTTGACCACTGCATGGAAGTGAGATGGACTGTCATTTTTTGCTACCCTTTGCAAAAAGTATCTCAAATAATTCTGGCCCCTATACATTACTAGTAGCTTTTATATTCTCTGCTCTTATCTGTGGTTAGAAGCCTTTCATTTGACCTGTCTTATGTTTTATACCAAATGAATAAAAGAACACTACTGAACTACCAGAGGCAGTGATACAGTGGTTTGCAAGATGGGCTGGGGATTCAGATGGTCTGGATTCCAATTAACAGTCAGTTTCTTGGGAGTGATGTGTCTTCAATTATTTAACCTGCCTATGCCCACCTTCCATATCTGTAAATTGAAGATAACACTACAATGAACTCATTTTTGCATGAGAACTAATGAGAAAAAGGATTTTAAAACCGGTAACACTCTACAAGTCATAGTGTAAATGTTCAGTTAAAGTAGGTTCTTTCGTTTCTTTTCTCTCTTGTCCTCCTCCCCAACTCTTCCTCTTTCTTCTCTTCTTCCTAGTATAGGTTTCAACAGCACAGAAACACTCAACCTACCTAAAGCAACAGGAATTCAATGTTAGAACACATATGGTAATATGAGAGTTTGGGAACTAACAGGAAGTGCCCCCACCAAATTTGTTCCAGTTATAGTCACTGAAACTGGAAGATTTTTTTCTTTTTTTCAATTCAGTGCAGATTTAGGAATCATGCTGACTTCGCTTCCTATTAGCAGTCTTGTATTAATCTCTGCTTTAAAGATATGCCATTAAATTCACTCAGCTACTATATATTCATATATTTTCCCTTGTATATGTGTCCTCAGTCCTCTTTCTGCATAAGTTCCTCCAAACAATCATTGGTTTACTTTCATTGTCCTGCTTTGGGTGGAACTTGGCACACAAACTACATTTCTGGCATGATTGTGATTGAGCCTGAGTCCTAATCCTGGTCTGATGAGTTATGACCAGGGGATGGAGACGAGGAGCTGTGAGGTTTAGAACATGACTATTCTGTTAACCTTGCTTCTCTTGAGCTGGTTCTTAGATTCCAATCCTAGTTTTGCCGCTTATTAGCTCTGCAATCACAGCAAATTGATTGAACCAATTTGTTACAGCCTCTTCATCTATAAAAGGAGGGATTGTCATAAAATTCAATGATGCATACCAGGTTGAACATAAAATATAAGTTATTTATTTTATCACTATCCGTAGCTTAATTCAATATGGCATTGTTGATCATGCTTAATAACAAATGTAAAGCCCTATGAAAATATTATTTTGAAATAACCTGATGTAATTTCTATTATTATGACTTTCAACAACTTTAAAGGTAGACTTGCTAGTTAAAATGCAGAACTCACAGATACATTTGGATTTCAGATATACAATAAATATTTTTTTGCTCTAGGTATATACCAAATATTGCATGGGATATACTTCATACAAGAATCATTCTTGTCTGTCTGAAATTCAACTTTAATTAGGTGCTGCATTTTATTTACTATGTCTGGCATTCTCTTTAGATGAAAGTCAAATTGGCTTAAATACTGCATGAAACCTTTTCTTACAAATGATACTGTGGCTTCCATCACTGAGATTAAATGTTGGAACTATTAAAAGTTCATGTGAATTTAATACATTGGCTTTGTAGATTCCTTATTTTTTTCCCCATCTTAACATTCATTCTGTGATTTTTGTTTCTTTTACGTTTGTCTAACCTGTTAATAATTGTGTCTTGCACTGAGAAGAGACTAGGAAAAATAGTGGATTAAATTCAGAGGAGTTTATTCTTTCCTAAAATATACCTTCCATAGCTGGGCTGATTGCTCCATGAGCATCCGTACCTCAATCCTCCATCTTCTTTTCTGTCATTCCAAGAGTGTGGCTTTTATCATTAAGGTCATCTCAGGGATCAAGAGGGCTGTTGTAGCTCCTGCCACTGGTGTATATTCCATCATTCTATAGTCCAGACCCACAGCAGTATAAAGCAGGTAAAAGATAAAGGAACTTATTCCTGGAAGTCCTGCAACTGTTTATGGGCCACCAATGAGTAAAAACTGCAATAACTATACCAGGGAGACTGGTAAATACCACTGTTTAGCTAGGTGTACTGCTTAGCCTTCTGTTACAAAGGAGGAACAGGACATCAATCTCTACTCTATCCATGTTCATCTAAGAGAATAGAAGATGTTCTACTTTTTTCTTTATACTTTTGTTTTTCAGCATTGATTAAATATGATTATCCATCTGAATTCAAAATGGAGCAGCTCTGTACAACAACTCTGTTCCTTTGGTAGTTTTATCAGTCCTCAACTTATTTCTTTGACTGTGTATTTTGCATTAATAGGCCTATCCTTAAATATTCTGCTAAGTTTTACTTACTTAATTAATTAATTAATTTATTTATTTATTATTCAGTCTGATTTGTTTTCTGATTATTCTTTTTTTAAATTTATTTAAATTCAATTAATTAACATATAGTGTATTATTAGTTTCAGAGATAGAGTTCAATGATTCATCTGTTTTTCTGATCATTTTTAAGATAGTTCTATCCCTGTGGCTTATCTGAAGCAATTCTCACCATGTACAGTTAACTTCCATTTAAAGCAAAGCATTCTCTTGAAAAATGATAAATCACTCACAAACAATAAACCAGTTGAAATAATCACTTTAACTAAAATCAGAATCTAATTGTAGATGTGGCAGTTTGCGTATTAGTTTTTGTTTGTTTTTTTAATGCTAGGTTTCCTAGTACGTACGTAGCTGGCAAAACTAGCACTGAGAGATAACATATCATAGCACAATAAATAAAATTTTAACCAAATTAAAAACTTTAATAAAATAAAATTTTATTGTTAATTTTATTTTAATATGTCTGGATTTTTAAGGCCATTAAATGCTTAATATAGAATGCTATGCTTTATTCTGATGAAAAAAATGTTTCAGAATATGTATTGAATTTCAAATTTAGAAGTCAAATCCCCAAGTCATACTTAGTTCCCAAAGACTGAAAGAAGTGATTTTAGTAGTAGAGAATTCTGACTCTGTTACTCAGGTTTAATACAACAGTGTGAAGATATAACTTTTCCCCTTAAATCTATGAATTTTAAAGTTCTCATATATACAAAAGGGGCATTTTTACCCTTTAGGCTATTCATTGATAACAGAACCCAAATTATATATCACCAATAAAAACAATTTAGTTAGCAAGATTTCATTTTAACTTTTTAGAAACCTATAGTGTTCTATTTTAATATGGAACATATTGGAGTATAACATCAAAACTAGTTATTAAAAAGGAAGTTATCGACCTTTTTCTCTAGACTATAAACAATCCATTTCTTTTTACCCCCTAACTAAAAATGTAGACATTTAATGTTTGTAATATAACACATTATTCACCATGTAATTTTTATCACTAATTTATTTTTAATATAAGCCTGAGGTCATTGTAGCTCTTAAAATCCAAGGAGAATTGGAGAATATTTATGATTCGAAATCTTCCAAGCCAAAGAAGGCAAGCAGCATTGGCAAGGCTAAAGATGTTGGATTTCTTCCACAAATATCAAACATGCAACATGCATTCATTTTCCACCTATATAGTTGTTAAATTGGTGAAATTGCGTGTGATCATAAACATTGCCTGAGAGCATGCTGCTTTAAAATGAATATTATTCCTAAATTACTTTATTCTGCTTATATAATGGAACACTGAATATTACAATTCGCTTCTTAAGAAAGTATTAAAATCAGTAATTTAAAATATATTTTTAAATGTCTTTGGCCATATTCTTTTGGAACTTATTCTTGCGAATAGCAATATATAAAAATGAAATGTTCATGTATGGATGAATGAATGAAATATTCACATACTAGTTTGTGAGTACCTGGTAATGTATTTTTTTTCAATTTCAGGTTCAGGTTTCAAAGTTGTAACAGATCATGTTATTTTAATAAGTTTATGAAGTATATTAACACGGAAACATGACTTTACCATGACATTCTTTTTTTTTTCCTCAATAAGAACTTTTGCTAAATATCGATATAGATTCTTAAATTGATGAAGCTATTTTTTTCATCATATGTCTGAACCCATGGCTTCAACTACTATATTTAACTGATACATTCTAAGTTATAATTCTATTTAAAATTTCTCTTCTCTCTCTCTTTTTTTTTTTTTTTTTTATTTGAATGTGTGAAATCTGATGTAAGAAAGATGTTGGGATTCGGAGCTGAGGGCCAAGAAAGAATTCTTGAGACATCTTTGGAGCAAAAAGGTTGTTTTATTAAAGCACAGGGATGGGATCCATGGGCAGAAAGAGCTGCCCTGGGGTCCTGAGGAATGGATGATTGTATACTTTCAAGTTGGGAGGGGATTAGGGATAGCATAAGACTCTAAGCAATTTTGGAAGCAAGGTTTCCAGGACCTTGAGGGGGCTAGGTATTGTTAGGAAAATGTCATTTATTACTGTCTAGTAAAACCATAGTCATGGGACCCTTCAGATGTATATCAGTGGGTCATATGCTTTCAGGATGATTGCCAACATATATCTTGGGGAGTAGAGATAAAGGAAGTTTCCAAAGGAATTTGGATGTTAGACTTCCCTGGTGGTTGGGCCAGGATTGCCTTTTGCCCTTAGCAAAGTATTAACATGGAGGCAGCTGAGTTCCTAGAAGAATGTCACTCTGCCTGTTTCAAAGACTTGTCAGTGGGCTGTAAGTAGTAAGGAAATTTAATTCTTTTGCCTTTGTTTCCCACATCAAAATTCAGACCAATTATCTTTATCCCCAAACCTGCAACATTTGTAGTGTTTCCTATTCCATGTCATTGTAGCCCAGAACGGAGTCCTGCTCAAGTTCTCTCTCAATTTGTCCCGCAGATCTAATCTGTTACAAAACCTTGTGAATTTAACTTTTTTATTTATCTTAAATCTCTTCTGTCATCTCATTTCCACTATGGCTGCCTTAGTTTAAGCTCGTCATTTCTCACCTTCAAACTTGATCCTTTCCTACTGAGACCACCCCTCCAGTTTAAACTGCACTTCATATTACAGGCGGACGGAGCCTCATAAAATTTATATTTGGCCATTTTGCATTCGTCTTTAAAATCCATTAATGGATGCTTGTAGCTTTCATGAAAAACAGAAAAAGATTCAAATTATTTAGCTTATTATGGAAAGCCTATTTCTTTATTCATTCTTCATACTGTTCATACATATTCATTCTTTCCTACAACCCCTCCAAAACACTAGCTGTTTTCTGACTATCAAGTTGTATTATTATTACCATTCTCAAACACATTCTTCTCTCTACTGGAAAACTTTCCCTTGTTTTTTTTTTTTTAATTTACCGAAATCCAGTGCATTCTTTACAAGTAGATAAATGCTTCTTATGTCTAAATTTGACTTTTTTTTTAAGTTCTTTGTCTAACAATTACCATACTTGTTGCATCATAATAGAACTATTAACATTCTTGCCTTTCTTCTCTAGACTAGAAACTCTGAGCTCAAGGACCTTTACATATTCAACTTTGGGTTATGATGTTAGCCCTGTACTGACACTTAGGAGATAATAAAATTCAAATGTACAAATAATAAATGACATAGTGATATTGCTGATATTCACAATTATGCCTTATTGAGCTTATTTGTAAACTTCTTATATTCAACGTCTTGCTAGAGACTTTATTTACTTCTTGCAGCTACATGCAGGGTTATCAATCAACTGATGTTTATTGGCAGTCAATCATTTAAGCCTAACACAGCTCAACAATTTCTGGATTCCATTTCTTTAATAACATTTCTCATTAAACGTATTGATTTTTTACTACAGTTTCAATTTAATCTCCTCTCATATGCAATAAGGGGCGGGAGGAGAAAAAGATGAGGGGCAACACATATTTGGTCATTGTTTAATCTTCATGTATTCAACAAGTGTTGATTTAACTGGTACACTTTTCCAGGCACTCAGTTAAATGCTGAAGATATACCCATAAGAGACATCATTCCAGTCTTGAAAATCTCACAGATTGAAAGAATCAAAAAAGAACATAACTGCGTTACATTTAATAATGCAGTATGAAAGTTTCCTAAATACAGATCTTCCTCAACTTATGGTGGGGTTACCTCCCAATAAACCCATTGTAAATTGAAAATATCTTAAGTGGAAAATGCATTTAGTACATCTAGACTACTGAACATCATAGCTTAGCCCAGCCTACTGTAAATATGCTCCAAATGTTTATAGTAGCATACAGTTAAGCAAACTCATCTATCATACAGCCTGTTTGATAATAAAGTGGTGAACATTTCATGTAATTTACTGAATACGACACTGAAAATGAAAAACAAATGACTGTACGGGTACAGAATGATTTTGAGTGTATGGGTTTTGTCCTTATGGTTGCATGATTGACTTGGGGCTGTGGCTCACGGCTGCTGCTCAGCCATCACCAGGAGTATGAGTAGCACACAGAGCTAGCCCAGAAAAATATCAAAATTAAGATTTGAAGTACAGTGTCTACAAAATGTGTATTGCTTTCACAGCATGGTAACTTGAAAAATCATAAATTGGAGACCATCTATATATATTTGTTTATTTTATATGCAAATATATAAAGAATAGAAAAGGGAAGTCAAATTTAAGTTTCAGAGTCACAGAAGACTTCTAAGAATACACCAGTCTTGTGGTAGAGATGAGAGCTAGGTGAAGGAGTGGCAGACAAGTATTCCTAGGAAAGAGTAAAACAGGCTTGAGATAACATGGTATATTTAATGGAGTTATATATAAGAGTTAGCAAAGATAATAGGTTAATAAAGGGCTTAAAATTATTAATATATTAATAAAGGGTTTGAATATATCAAATAAAACCAGGTTTTTGCATTTGATTATAAACGTATACATTTGCATTTATAACATATAACACAATGTGATGATGGATGGATACTTAATATTTGCCAAGCATTGAAATGTATCATTAAAAAAAATACATTAACTTACTTCTCAACACAAGAGAAACCAACATATTTATACTCATACACATGATGATGTTTAATTGACTTTTAACTGCAGAATTTCAATAATGATTTTGGTTCTCTTTACAGTTTTTCTCCAGTCACCTTGGTCCATATTTGCAGATAGAACTATAATTTAAGCAAATAATCCACCTATAAAATTGTAGGCAACTTTTCAGTTTCATATCAAAGGAGAATAACAAGCACCATTTAAAGGATTTATAACTAATGGCAGTTGATCTTACCGACCTCCTAAAGTACAGGCCATTCATTTCACAGTAGACTTTCCTTGGCCCTCTAATTATAGTTAACTTCTTCCTAACCTTTTAAATAACACCCAGCTTGTAAGAGGCATATTTTGCTACACAATTTATTTTTAAAAAACTGAGGGGCAATTCAATGGTATAATCACTTCACAGCCACCAACTAACCTAAGGTTCAAAATCAAAATCTTCTTATATAATTTAAGGCATAATAGGTGGAGATTGTTTAATATAGAAAGACAACCCATCACTTTAACAGTAATCGTTAATTCTTATTTTCTTTTTCTTTCTCCTTTTGTGCAAGAAGCAAAAGTTACAGTTTAATCTAAAATAAAGAAATAGTATCACAGATATCTCTGCTTGTAACAGTATTTATATATGCTATCAACATTATCCTTCTGAGTATCCAGTGTTTTAGAAAGGGAAATTTAGGAAGGCTATTAGAAGTGATTAACCAAAAAGAAAAGAAATTATAAAATCCAATTTTGTTGTTCCTTCAATGATTTGTTATTTCATTTCTGTTCAATTAGCAGGATTTGGCAGAGGTTGGGAATTTATCAGATATTTTCTTCCTAACAGTATACACTATTAAAATAATACAAAAACACTACTAATAAATAACACTTTTTAAAAAATTTTTTGTTCACCCAAGTAACTTGATGCAGAGGTATGTGAAATCAGTTATATTAGTGAAGCATGTTAATTGGCAATTGCATATAAATTACCATTTTTCCTACTGAAAATAATTATATTTATGATAGATAAGTCTAGTAAACATTCTTAAATTTATATAACCAATGTTCAAATATATTCACGCTGACATTATTGTGATTTATAAAACCTTCTTTCAATGGGGAAAATATATTGTGATTTTACAAATTTTGTCTAAAAATAATTAATTAGGTATTGTCCCAAAGGCAGATATTAATTCCTCCCTTATTTTATTTATTTCTATTCCACTATGGCATATGTAAGTCTAATGATTTAGGTGAATGTGAACCTTTAACAACTTATCAATGAATGTTTACAGAGTCAACAAATATATATGAGTTAATAGCAGGGGACATATTATGTCATCTATGATTCTAGAGTTTACAGATATAAGAGTTCCTTTCATTTATGGCAAGAAAAATTGGCATAAAAAATACAGACGATCTTCAATGTATGAGGTAAACAAGGACAATATAATTTTTAGAGAGAAACAAACTGGGCTAACCATGGTTGCAATACGTTATGATGTTGTTTCATACTTTGGGTTAGGGTAACCAACTAGGGGGCCGTCTTCTGCCTGATGGTCTAGAGTCAGTTGCTTGGGACAATTTATGTTACAAAGATATGTAATAATGACATATTTTTCAAGATCATATTGAAGTATGGGCTACACTCCCACCTAAGGATTGTTCAGTTCTTCAGGGATGTAATTTGTCCATTAACTACTTATTAGGGCACAGACTCTGTGAATATGCATGTGAATGCAAATAATTTCTGTTCTATGGAAAAGATAACTCCAAAATAATGATTAACCACTTTTATGTTAAACTTCACGAACTTATATCAGCATGCCTTTCCCAAATTATATAAATATCTGTTCTTCAAATGGAATTTAAGCTAGCTTTACCATCTGGCTGGTTCCCCTATTGTTGAGATAAATAAATCTTTGTCTCCTGTTAATTTTATATTTTTATTGGAATTGTATTTTAACTCTTTTAAAGTTGCACTTCAACAATGTTTTAAGCTCCACGGATCTACAGTACCTATACACTCCAGCAGGATATTTTGGTAAAGTGTGCTATTCATTTCCAGCAATATAACTGTATAAAAGTGAGCTATTATTTATACTACTTAGTGATAAAATTCTGCGTTAGAAACAGCTTTTTTTGTGTGTGTGGAGGTGGAGGCACTCAATTGCCTCTGCTGTATTAAGACCTTTAGAAGACTTTAACATAATCCCTGGCCCAAGAGAGAGATGCACCCATGAAACCCTGAAGTTATTGCCCTGTCAGCTCCTTAGTAATTGAATGTTGACAAGTCATCAAATCTCTTCAAGTCACAACCTTTTTATTTGTAAAGAAAATAAAAGGTCTTCCAGAAACTTACCTTACAGATTCGTGAAAAATTATATTAAATGAAACATACATCTTTAAACTAACACAAGATAAATAGTAAAAATTTAATAAGATTTAATTCTCCTTCCTTCACAGGAATATTTATTCCATTCCTTTTGTCCTCACTAAAATTCCCTTGTTCATTTGCTAATAAGATTTTATCCTATTATATCTGAATATTTTATTAAACAAAGAACTGAAAAATCAACTTTCAAATAAATTAGAAGTATATATAACACCAATGAATATTTCATAAGAAAATGTAATATTCACCTTCTAAATGAAAAACAAAATTAATTGTCAAGAAAATGTTCCTTTTATTTCGGACTCTTAATATTACATGAAATATGTTTTCCATGACACAAATTAATAGAGTAGAATATACAAATTACAATCTGATGAGGAATACCCAAAAGAATACAATTACATTAACAGAAAGACATATTTGGTCATGCAATTTACTTAGAAAAAAAAATCTTATTAGCCTTAAATGATATCAATTTTCAAGACTTAAACTGTACACACAGATCTCTAAATATTCCATTGCAACCATGTTTCCTTGAATCTACTTTCCTCTAAAAAGACAACACAAAAAAGAAGTTACCCTTGTGCAGTGGAATGGCAATCAGGTAAAAAGAGTTGTTTTCATTGCAGTTGGAGTCGACCTTGTCACACACTAAAATAAATCTTACATGAGCCGGCTAAAATTTCGATATATTTCTAAATTAGAGGTAACTTTAAATGAGAGAAATTAGGATACTATAAATTAAGAATAAATCAAGACTTAAAGGAAATGGCTAGGTTCCAGTTAAATAATATGTTGAAATTTCTTATACAATTTGCTTTATTACCAAGTTTATTCAGGTAGCAGTTCAAATTTGAAAATATACTTCTTAAATGAATAATTAATGTATACTTTTTTTATTATTGAAGTTGTCTAGTCAAAACACTGTTGTAATTGTGTATTCCTAAGAAAGCTATGAGGCACTGTGAATACTACTTATATTGTAAAATAAATGAAATAACAAAGCATCAGGTACCAAATTAGTGTTGTGGGTCACATGAATTATTGATAGAAGAAAAGATTATGAATCAGTGGACCAAAATATTGATAGGAAAGTTCACACTTCGGTCTTGAAGAATTAGGAGGAACAGGATAATTCTAAACAATATGCAGAAACTTCAATTATAAGGACATTTTATGAAGGCAGAAATGGACAAATAATATTCAGGAAGCATAGAATCAACCAACTCCATTGCCATAGTGGCTCTTAGTATAAGATAATGGTGGAGAATGAAATTTTCTTGACTCTAAATCAATACTGAAAAATGCCTGGGTGCATCTGATAATATTAATTTGACCTGTAAGAAATTCATTTGCTTAAGTTTTGCTTATTTGTTTGTTAATGAGCAAATACATTACAGAAATGTTGGGGAAAGACAAGATGACATTTTGTATCAGATTCCTATTCGTATAACAGGTATAGATGGCAAGTGAGGGTCTGTCTCTATCACAAATGCAGAAGAAACAATGTTCTGTCAACAAATCAGGGAAAAAGCAGAGACAAAATAGGACTCAAAGGCTTGGGTCCTAGTGACAATAATAGTGTAGTACTAGTAGTACTATATTACCTAGTACTATTGGTAAAAATGGGAGAATCTTCTGAATTGGTTTCTTGTTGGAATTAGAATACGGTTTACACATAAATATGTTGACTTTGAAGTCATCCTGTAGAGGATGTTCTACAGGACATCCTGTAGAAAACATGTGTAGTTTGAAGATGCAAGATGGTTCATATTTATAAAAATGTAACCAAGTGTAAAATGATTCATATCTTCAATCACTGTTATTTACTGTTTTGGAGATCCTTCAAGTTTCCAGTTATAATTATGGTTTTGAGATCTCTGTAACTGAGTTTCAGTTTTACCTTAGGAAATCTACTTATGTCATCTCTTATACTTACGATGAGAAAGGTATCACTATCCCAGTTTGACAGACAAGAAAGGCTGAAGGATGGTAGACAACGTCAAGGGCTGAGCTGAACTGGAGCTTGCTCAGCTGTGAGGTGTCATAGTAACTGATGGACAGAACGAGCCAAGATGAATGTAACATACAAGCCTTTAGTCAATTTGTGTAAAAATATAAGCAAGAGGCTAAATTAGAGAAAGTGCCTACTCTCCCAAAAGTGTTCCATTTTTCTCCGGAAAATGGCACCAGTCAAAGGTCAGATGGATCAGCATGAACATGGTGAATTGCTAGCCAAAATGAAGTAATTGCCTCACTCCCAAGAGAAGCTGAATAAAAGGATCCTGCAAGTTTTATGGACTTGGGTGGAGGAGGGAAGGGATGGGTAAGGGCTAAGAGTAGCAAAGTACTGGGGCGCCTGGGTGGCACAGAAGTTAAGCGTCTGCCTTTGGCTCAGGGCATGATCCCGGCATTATGGGATCAAGCCCCACATCAGGCTCCTCTGCTATGAGCCTGCTTCTTCCTCTCCCACTCCCCCTGCTTGTGTTCCCTCTCTCACTGGCTGTCTCTATCTCTGTCGAATAAATAAATAAAACCTTAAAAAAAAAAAAAAAAAGAGTGGCAAAGTACTAAAGACTGAGTCCAGAATAGAAAAAAGTGTCTTCAAGTCCCTCCCTCCCACCCTTTTCCCCATAAAGAGGTCTCAGCAGAGGTGCCTGTCAGAAGTGCTTCTGACATAGGTTCTGATGAAAGTACCTAATGGATGTGCTTGGGGCTAGTGATATAGATAAGAGCATGGCGTGCCAAGGGATCCTGAGTTCTTGACTGTAATTGTCTATAGAGATGGCAGTGCACTGTCTGTGCTCTGAGTCTGGTGTGGGAAAGGCAGCTTTCTCTTGCAAAGTCAGCCAGGCAAAATCTTTGTTACTGCCTGTGGTCAGACCTGAAAGATCACACATAGATTTTTGACCAGGAACCAGACTCCTCAATAATTTTGTCATAAACTGATTCAAACCAAAATTTATACCTTGGCTTGAAAAAAAAAGTCCCATTTTCTTCTACTCAAGATTGCTCTCCTCATTAAAAACATTTTTAGTAAGTTACCTATATATTGATTTTCCTATAATTTCTTATAGCTTTATTATTCCTTACTAATGAAATATATGTTGGGAAATGTTTGCTGCGACTTGGGATAGAAAACAGAGCTGGAGTAGAGATGTAAATGGTAGTCCTATAACCACTTGACAAATGGTGGAAGGAGGAAAAAATTCCTTTTGTGAGATGTATGATAGAGAGCCATAGGGTTCTGCTGCCTGAGTGTACCCTAAACGTTACTGATCTCTAGAAACAAAACAAACCTAGATTTTACTAATGATTCATTGAGACCATGTCTTTCTACTCTAACAAATATCTATATATATGTTGCCTTAGCTCCGTCACTATAGTCCAAGGTCTTTGCTCATCGACAGTGCTTCTTAGTTCATATTTTGTAACATATAATAACCAGAGTGATATCTTCATTGGAAGTTCCCGATAAATGTTATTGAGTCGAATATGCTAAGCAGTCAATAAGATATAGAGCTTTATTGGTCCTCGAGATCAGTGAGGTTTTTTTGGTAGCTCCAGGTAACAGAATAACATGGCTGTCTATTAGTAGTCTGAATATTGACATCAGAAATGAGTAAGTGACAAATTGTAACTGAGGCCTTAAGATTACACAGCCAACCTGATAGGAAGTTCAAAGGAATAAATGACTAATTAGAAATGAAGGTTTCAGATTGAGATGCATTATAAAATTAAAACTTAAATTTCATTGGGATTTAATGTTACCCTTAATGGACTAAAGTGATTTTCAATGTCCTTTTTGGCATCTCTTTGCACATTAAAAGTAATATGGCTGTCATTCATCTTCAGTTAATCTGAGGAAGTAAAATGATTATACTTTGAAATTACGTTTTATATAGTAATTTTTCTTTAGGCATAATTTAAAAACTGGAGCTGCCATTTGTGTGTTTCCTTTAAACAGTTTTTATCATTGTGATCATATTTCTAATTAGAGTATAACATTTCCACCTTAAGAAAGCCTTTAGACTCATCAGGGTTCATTGATATTTTAAGTTCAATTTGTTGGGTTTTTTTGCAACAATTTCCCACAACTAAAATATTCTCCATAACTCAAAACATAGAGATTATAGATTTTCAAATCCGATCAGTAAAATAAAAATATGTTAAGGGAATTAACATTTTTTGAGTGCCTATCACATGATAGACACAGTGCTAAAAGAAAGTGTTATATTATATTGGTTCATTCAATCATGATATTCAAATTCAATAAGGAAAGATGCTTACCCTCCCCCCCCCCAATTAATGTATGAGAAACTGAGGCTAAGAGACTGACTTAACCAAAATCATGCAAAGGGAGCTAGAAGTAAAGCCAGAATTAAAACCCAGATTTGGCGCTTGCTTGGCATTACTAAAACTAAATTGGAATGATACAGAGATTAGCATGGCCCTAGCACAAGGATGACACACATCAATAGACAAAGCTTTCCATAAAAAAAAAAAAAAGGAAAAGAATAAAAGCCAGATTTGTTGGCTCCAAAGTCATATCATTTTGTCTGTATATGAATGTTTTTATCCATGTCTAATTTTCCTTGTATATTATATTTGAATCAAAAATGAATTATTTTGCTATATGTTGCCATCATAAAACTATTTCAGTCTATATCTGTATAATAGTATCAGTATAAATTCAAAATTTTTATAATACTAATTTGTATTTCAGATGTGAAATTATATGTTTTATTATCTATAGAATAGAAATGCTATTATCTTAGTCAATTCCATTTTAATACTCCAGAAAAATATTTGATAATGTCCAGTTATCATGTGGAAAATTATCTGATTATACACTATTTGTGTTTTACGTGCTATAGTAATAGATACAAAAATACAGTGAATTATGAACAATTAATTCAATATAATTAACCATTAAGGTTTCTGAGGGTCAATATTTTGCACAAAGGTACCTGATAAAAACACACTTCCTAAAATTAGTGTGAAATACTGCTATTAAAAACTGATAAATACAGAAAAAATGGTCAATTTATTGAGACTATAATTTGCATATGATTAAAGAGAACTTTTTGAAGGCTATCATTTCCATATGGTGGATATTTTATTCTGCTATCCCATCAATGAAAAACCCTGTGTGCTATTGACAGTCATAGTAGAATTAGGACTGGTGTTTCCTCCCTCGGCTCCACCTGCAGCTGCTGTGATGCAGGCCAAAGAGGCCCCACAGCTTACGTGTTATTCACCACAACACCTGCCTCTCTGCTTTTTCCAATCTGGACTGCATCAGGCTTCTGCGTAGGATTGCAACTCAATTTTGTATACAGCAAATATGTCCAAACTGAACAGCATTCTACAGAACAGAAACTGATACAGATCAGAAGTGAGGATACTTATTTTAATCTTGCAATAGCCTCAGTCTGTCTTCTAGATGCTTATTGCAGAGTAGATGACATTTTGTTTCACAAGCAGTGCAAAGTTTTCTATTCTGAAATGGAATTTTCCTATAAGCACTTCAATATAATGAACACACAGAAAGTAATTATCTTATGTTGAAGGATAAAGTTTTTAATGTGCTGTGGTTAAAAAACAACAGACACCTTAACTATAGAGAACAAACTGATGGTTGCCAGAGGGGATGGGGGGATGAGCAAAACAGGTGGCTGGATTTAAGGAGTGTACTTGTATGGAAGTGTTGAATCACTATATTGTACACCTGCAACTAATACTACACTGTGTTAGCTAACTGGAATTTAAATAAAAATGTGGAAAAAAATTAAAAAGTATTTTAAAAAAAGAAGTAAAGAAAAAGGGGAAAACAACAACAACAACAAAATAGATACCTATTACTATAAATCGGTAGTTCTATTCATAATATAAAGAAACTTTTAATAAGTATCTATATATAAGAATGAAAAAATACATTATAAAATCATCAGATTGGAAGGGCACATAATTTTCTATTCTCTCTAATTATTCTCTAAATTATTATATCAGAAGATATCCTGAGTTTCAATCTTTAAAATGAATTACATTGTTATGTCTATGGATATATACATGAAGAGAAAAATTAAAATATCAAAATAAAAGTGCTTATCTCTGGATTTCAGGATTGGAAGTCATTTAGGCTTTCAAAACTTAGCATAAGTCCTATTAATATAAAAAAGTGGGGAGGATCAAATTTAGTGCAGTCAATTATGGAGTAGAAGTCCACACTTCAATTTGGCAGACAGAGCAAACTCAAAATATGAATAGAGTTACTGCTGTTATCCTTTAGTAATTGCTTCAAATGCATTTTCTTAATTAGTAATAACTATCTTATCTCTTATGAGGAAGCATTTATCTTCCCCACTGTCTTTGTCTTACGTAAAATAGTATGTAACCAGTATTGGAAAATTCCACTTTTGTACATCTATCCCTGTAATCTTTCTTATCACTTAAAAATTTCTCTTGCAAATTTAATTGCCTAAGAGCTTATGTGAATTTAATTAAAGAGAAATAATAAATTTGTGATGTATAAGCAAGTCCTTGGGAGTTTTACCATGTCAAATATCTCAAATACATTAAATTAAAGCTCTCCGAGCTAAGGGTGCAAGATATTCTGCCCAAGTCTGCTCTTAGAGGTTCCACTTAATGAAGAAAAGTGATAGCCTTCTTTAACAGAAATGAAGAGATATTTATAATTGACTTGAAATATCATATCATGCCAGAAATCAATCCTTTGGGATATGAAATACAGTATCATGATTTTATCATTTTTCTTTTATTATTATTATTATTTCTTCTTTTCTAAACCATGTCACCCACACACAAAGAGATATACCACTAAAAACTGAACATAAAACTAATTTAAAGTAAACTATTATCAAAAATCACACAGGGGGGCCTGGGTAGCTTAGTTGGTTAAGGGTCCAGCTCTTGGTTTCAGCTCAGGTCATGATCTCATGGGTTGTGGGATTGAGTCCTTGCAGTGCTCCCCGCTCAGCAGGGAGTTGGCTTCAAAGATTTTCTCCCTCTGCTCCTCCCTGAGCTCATGCCCCTCTCTCTCTCCCTCTCCCTCTCTCTCAAAGTAAATAAATAAATCTTTAAAAAAGTTACACAGGAAATGATTTTACTGATAATATAAATAACACTTCACTATGATATTCTGACAAACAGGGACTCCATTTAACCAATCTAAAAACTGTAAATAATCTTGAACAATCATCATAATATATTTTATAAAGAGTCCAGATACAGTATGTCAGATTTAACTTTTTAAAATACATGATCATTTGGTGGTCATTTATTTAATTCCACAGGAACGTTGAAATAAAAATGGGGTAATTGGAATGAATGTATGTTTGTAAATAGTGAGAATTTAAAAATTAAAAAACAAAATAAAAATTCACCTTTTAGCCATGCTTTTGTCATTTTTGTTAGTGCACTTGAGAATGAGGACAATGGTCTTCATTAATATAATTTCTTACTGGATCCAGTGCCTTATAAAATAAAACATGGGCCAAGAATTTAAGCAAATTCCTACGGTCTAGGTTACATTCCAGATGTAACCTACGGTATAACTGTGTCTGTGTGTTATTACATATAATTTTAACTGCTACCACCCCTTGTGATGTTTGGTATTTCTGTGAGTATATCAGGAAACTCTAGAAATAAAGCTAGGAATGGATCTGAGGCTTTCTGCCTCAAAAATCTTTTCATAAGTTTAAAAAAAGAAATCTTTAAGTGTTGTTCTAAACAATATTTCTTATGTTGAAGACAGAAGTGTCTGCGTTACATGTATTTTCACCTGATACTTTATTGAAACTTCATAATTTGATCCTAACATCAGTGAATACTGGCACGGCTCTTTCTTTCCTGTCTCTGCTTTTATTTCTCTTCCTTGACTTACTGCACCTTTTAAAAACCCCAGTACCATGTTGAATGAAAGCGATGATAATGGGAATTTTTCTCTTCTTACAAGTCTCAAAAGGAAGCTTTAAGGATTTGACCCTTAAATATGATTTTTACTCTAGGCATTTTGAATATCTGTTGGCAGATAAAGGATGTTTATTTTATTCTGAATGTTCTGAAAATGTTACCATTGGTGATTCTTTTCTATCAAATGTGTTATTTTTCAGCAGTTATTGGGATGGTCTTATGAATTTTCTCTTAATCTTTCACTGTAAGTTGATTTTTATAATATCCACCAACATTGGTTACCTGGAAAAAGCAAACTTGCCATGATTTATTGTCATGACTAAGATATCCCTTATCAGATTGAGGTAATTATTTTCTGCTCCTGGTATTCAGAGAATTTTATCATTCATGAGAGTTGAAAATTGTCCAGCATTTTTTTTCTTCATTTCTTAAGGTGATAATGTTATTCTGATAATTTAGTAGATTATGTTGTTTATTAAGACTTAAACTAACTCTTCGTTCCTGGAATAACTCTACTTGGGCATTCATACTGTATTATCCTTTATGTATCATCATTTACATATGTTGCTGCTTTCAAGTACTAATATTATTTTTATGTCTATATTTATGAAAGGCTATAATTTTCTATTCTAGTAACGTTTTGTCATGTTGTGATAGCAAGGTTTTTCTGAGCTCATAAAATATGTTGAGGTGTGCTTTCTTCCTCTACTTACGGAAGAGTTTGTGTAAGATTGGTATATTAGCTCATTTGTTTCACTAGTGAAAACATCTTAACTCTGAACTTTCTGTGTGGGGGAAGATTTTGATAATAAATACAGTTTTTGAGAGATATAGAGATATTCAGATTTTCTATTTCATCTCCTATTCATTGACTTAACTTGAGCGATTTTTAAGCAATTTGTCTATTACTCAAAATTCCTATTTTAAATTTATTGACATAAGAGTGTTCCGGAAAACATGACTTTATTATAGGGGCACCTAGGTGGCTCAGTCGGTTAAGCATCTGCCTTCAGCTCAGGTTATAATCCCAGGTCCTGGGATCAAGCCCCGCATCAGGCTCCCTGCTCAGTGGGGTGTCTGTTTCCTCCTCTCCCCATGTTTGCTCTCTCTCTTTCTTTCTCCCTAGCTCAAATAAAGCAATAAAATCTTAAAAAAATGATTTTATTATAACTTTGAATGTCTTTAGCATCTGTAATAATAGCATCTATTTAATTTGTATATAATAGGTGTTATATTTGATCAATTTTATTAATCTTTTCAAATACTAAATTTTGCTTTGTTAATATTTCTGTTTTTATTGTATTGTGTTGGTTTCTGTTTTGTCTTTATTTAATTTTCCCTTCTATTTAATATGGGTTTAATTTGCTTATGTATTCTATCTTCTTAAGGTGAGATCTTAGCTAATTTAGGTTAAATTTTTCTTACTTTCCTATACACCATTTAAATCTACATATTCCGTATTAGCTACAACCCACAGATTTTGAAATCTTATATTGTAATTATCATTTAGCTTGAAATATTTTCTAACTTGTGCTTTCTGTGGTCTAATATATATAATATACTCATTATATGTAATATTATATATGACTTACATTATATAAATTTATATTTGTGTATTATATATAATATTTCATATACTATATGAACGTATATATGATATTTGTATTACTTATGTGTTTATTTTTTATTTATTTATTTATTTTTATTTTTTTTTTAAAGATTTTATTTATTTATTCGACAGAGAGAGAGACAGCCAGCGAGAGAGGGAACACAAGCAGGGGGAGTGGGAGAGGAAGAAGCAGGCTCATAGCGGAAGAGCCTGACGTGGGGCTCGATCCCAGAACTCCGGGATCACGCCCTGAGCCGAAGGCAGACGCTTAACCGCTGTGCCACCCAGGCGCCCCTACTTATGTGTTTATTTTTATCCTGTGGAAAATCTTTTAGCATTTTTTATGCAGTAAATAAGCTAGCAATTAATTCTCTATTTTGTTTATCTGAATATGTCTCTACTTCTTCATCTATAAAGGTTATTTTTACCAGATATATAATTCTGCACTCACAATTTTATTTTCACTTTCTTTCATAATATAAAGATGGCATTCTATTGTTTTTTGGCCTCTTTTTCTTATTTCATGTTCTATCTAACGAGAATGAATGGTCAATCCCATTATTGTTTACTATATGTAGTGTGTCACTCCCCCCCACCCCTCCTGCCTGATTTAAACATCGCCTCCTTATCTTTTAATTTCACAGTTTGACTATAATGTGCTTGGGTATCATTATTATTTGCTTTGCATTTATCAAGTTTCAGTTTTATTTAGTTTCTTGGATTTATAAGTTGATATTGTCTTCCAAATTTGGGGCCAATAAATATTTTTTCTATTTATATTTCCTCTCTTTTCTCTGTTGTTATTAAAATTGCATTTATTTTAACATTGATTTTTTCCCACAGGTCTCCAGCACCCTGTTAAATTTTCTTTAATGCTTTTTTCTCTTTATTTTTCAGAGAACATAATTTCTATTTAAATAAATTCAAGTTACTGACACTTCCTTAGGCACTACCAATCTGATGCTAATTCTATTCAGTGATAGTTAATTATTTAATTGTATTTGTTGACTTTTCAGCTCTTAATTTTTTTTATTTGGAGTTTTTATTACATATATAATATCCACACACACACACACACACACACACACATATATGCTTTCAGCTGAAATTATTTTTCTTATCATTCCTTATTTTCCTTTGAATCTTTGATCTTATTTATAATATCCTATGTAAGGTCCTTATTTACCTACTTTAATATTTAGGTCATCTAAGTGTCAGTTTTTATTGACAGATTTTTTTTCTCTTGAGTTTGATCATCTTTTTCTATTTGCCTATCTGGTTAATTTTTCACTGGATAGTGGCTAATAAGAAAAATATGTTATGGACACTCTGGATTATTTTTTCTTCCTCTGAAGAGGGATTTTTTTTTTTTTCTGTAATCGGCAGGTTACATGAATAGATTTAAATTCCAAATTCTCTTGCCTTAGGCAGTAGTGGAAAGTTCTGCTCAGTTTCCCCTACGTAAGCATAGTTCAAAAAGAAGGTTATTAAATGGGCTTAGATAAAGGAAGAAACAATTGGCCTGAGAATGCCACTGAAGTATTGGAAACAGGGGATTTAAGAAAAAATATATATTGTAGCATTCTAAGTAAATACAAAAAGTCAAAACTAAGGTCATAGTAAAGTGGCAAGTGTTGTGTTGTGTTTGTGTTTTAATTTTGTTTGCTCAGCATTTCTTTATCTTCTTAGATAGCCATCTCTCCATGACTCTGTGTCCATGCATTTGGATGAAGTTGACCTCATCCTTAGTTCCAGATGGAGCACACATAACTCATTCTATTCATCAAAACATGCAGTCAACATCAATCCTAGGTTTTGGATGAACTGATCAATCTGTTGAGCTCTTTCTGCTCTGCTTAGATTTATAAAGATATACTCCTGGGGTCACATTTTGAGAAATTTTGTTATGGGAGCTATCATGTGGATAGAGTCAGCCTGAAAATGAAAATATCATATTAAAAACCAGAATAGACGTATAGAAACAACAAAATGCCAGATCTTGATGACATCCACTAATATCCAGGATCCATTTGTATCCAAAGCTAGAATTTCCAGGGGTTAATTTTGATATTAACAGAGTATCTGAGAAAATGGAGGAAGGATAATGCAATGAAAATGCCTGAAAAACATTGTGATCAAAACAATTAAAAATAAAGTAGAAATTGTCCATGATTACACATTGTCTTAACTAGGGGTTGAATAGGACTACAAATAGCTGAAAACCCAAAAACCAGTGTCTTAAATAAATAAGGATGTGTTTTCTTTCATAAGAGAAAGGAGGCTTGGAGTTGGAATGATTGATCAGCTATGGCATCAGGAACCAGGCTTCCTCATTCCTCATTCTGTGCCTTCCTTTGTGAAGGTTGTTGCACTTTAGACCTCATGTAAGCATTTTAGGTGGATAAACAAAGAAAGTGGAGGAAGAAGTGCTAACAAACTTCCTAATATCTCACTTGGATAACTGACTCTTTTGGCTAATTTTTAACTTTTGCTTCTAGATCAGATAATGCCACGATAAAAAAGGGCTTGACATGAACATTGCATAAGCCAATAAATTAGGGCTTTTAAGCATTCTGGAGATTAAAGAGGGCATTTAAATTTTTAAATTTTTTTATTTTTTGTTTTAAGATTTTATTTATTTATTTGAGAGTGAGAGCACTAGAGAGAGAGAGAGAGCAAGCACAAATCGGGGGCAGAGGGAGAGGGAGAAGCAGGCTCCCTGCTGAGCAGGGAGCATGATGAGGGGCTGGATCCCAGGACCCTGGGATCATGACCCGAGCTGAAAGCAGATGCTTAACAGACTAAGCCATCTTAGGAGTACATTTTAGAAAAGGAGTACATTTTAGAAAAGGAATGACAAAAAGAAATGTGAGATAGTATGGATAAGAAAACTATTTCCTTCCTGGAAATGAAGGGGAGTGTTTGTTTGTTTGTTTGTTTGTTTTGCACTAGGAAAGGCAAAAAGGCAAAAGTATATGGAGTGGGTCTTAAAAGCTACTATATGTTAAAAATCATCTTTGGGAGATTTTGTGAAGTGCTTTATCCCTTTCAAGATCTAATGAATAGTTGGGCTGGAAAAAGTAATCTATATTTTTAAACAATCACTCATTGAGATTCTGATATAAGTGATATTGCAGATTACATTTTTTTTAAAAAAGGAGTATATTTTAAATAAGAGAGGAGAGAAGATACAAGAGCACACGCATTTTCTCTGTAAAGTGAATGAGAAGTTTCTATGCCTGTCATGATAGTTCCATGAATGAGTCTTGAGGCTTGATTGTGAACACTGTATTAAGAAATTCACAAGATGCATATAACTATGGTTAGATAGGCAGTGACTCAAATCATTCTGGTCCCTGGTTATCTAGCCACATGCTACAGTCTAGTGTTCACAAAAACAGAAATCAAAATAATTCAGTCTAAGAGTATTGTTGGACTGTAATAATGCAAACTTGATTTCTTAAATATCAGGTGACCTATCTTAAAGAAATAAAAAACAACTAAGATGGTAATAACTTTTAAAATTAAACTTGTTTATGCGCATTCCTAATGTATACTTTGCCCTGCAAACTACATAAATTTTAAACAGTAATGAATATGTAGAGTGCTCCCTTCAGCAACACATATACTAAAATTGGAATGATACAGAAAGATTAGCACGGCTCCTGTGCAAGGATGACGTAATGAATATGTAGAGATCTCAACATGAACTTTACAAATACCACCTTGGGGTTTATCCCCAGCAGATTAGATTAAAAAACTGAAAGAAGCACATTATAGAAATATTCAGAAATCAGGGCCCCTGGGTGGCACAGCGGTTAAGCGTCTGCCTTCGGCTCAGGGCGTGATCCCAGCATTACGGGATCGAGCCCCACATCAGGCTCCTCCGCTAGGAGCCTGCTTCTTCCTCTCCCACTCCCCCTGCTTGTGTTCCCTTTCTCGCTGGCTGTCTCTATCTCTGTCGAATAAATAAATAAAATCTTAAAAAAAAAAAAAAGAAATATTCAGAAATACCAATCCACATTTATAATATTTATAAAATAATAAGTAAAAAAGGGAATTACTGCTTTGGTAAAGGAGCATCTGTTCTTTTTTTTTTATTTTAAAGATTTTATGTATTTATTGAGAGGGAGAGAGCAGGGGAAGAGGCAGAGGGAGAGGGAGAAAATCCCAAGCAGACTCCACGCCGAGCTCAGAGCCTGACCCAGGGCTCAATCTCGTGACCCTGGGAACAGGACCTGAGCCTAAATCAAGAGTCAGTTGCCCAATCAACTGAGCCACCCAGGTGCCCCAGTAACATTTTGTTCTTAATCATGATTTGAGTACTGAGCTAAGGCAATATAGGACATGGGAGGTCCTCCTCTGACTTTAACTAGATGTGTGATCTAGACTGAAATTTGAAGCCTCTTTCTTCTTTATCAAAGGAGGATGATAAACTTTCACATATGAGATTAGGTTTGTAAAGTATTTAGATAGCTCTCTCCACATGTTCTAACAATAAATTAATAAAATCTGAAGATACACAGTAAAAAAAGAAAAAGAAAAGAAAAAGAAAGAGCAATAGAGAGTTTTTTGCTCTTTTAAAAGTCAGATTACCAGGATAAGTAAGAATATGACTGCTGAGTAGTAGATAGAATTCAAACAATTTTAAAAGGTGGCTTAAAAAAATAATTTTTACAAAAGGAAGCTAAGTGTGCTATGTTTTTAAAAATGTATTGCAATGATAGCCTAGTAAGAAGTTTATATAAACACAATTATGGAAAATGTTGATGATACTGAAATATACCGATAGTGTAACTAAAGAAACACTGACGAATGGAGAATATTTGTACCATTTAGTTATAATGTTTATTTGATCTAATGCGGGTAATTAAATCCCATTGTCACTTATTTTGACATTTCTAACTGTGCTACATGGATCGATATGATTACAGTGAAAAAATTATTTTATGAGATAACAAAAGTATTGCATAATTCTTTAAATATTTTTCATGTTTAAAGATTTTGATATTTATAGAGGCAAAAAATCAGAATCTTTTTACCCTAGATATAATTATATATATATATATATATATATATATATATATATATATATATATATAGTATGTAGCCTTTGTGTATAAATCTGGAAAAAGGAGTATATCGATTCCTAATTATTCAGGACGCTTCTCTCCCTTATTTATTTTACCTGATCACTTCATCTTTGTGGACTGATTACAGTTTCTATTATCTCAATGAATCTCTCTAATTAAGGTTCCATAACAGATAGTAACAGACACCTGATTGCAATCCTACATTTCAGTTGAAGTTCTCTTTTACTCCCACATTTTTGAGATGTCACCCGTCAGATGATGAAGAGGTGTTGATGAATATGTAGTTGGTTAAGCATCTTCTTTCAGCTCAGGTCATGATCCCAGGGGCCTGGGATCAAGCCCCAAGTTGGGCTTCCTGCCCAGTGGGGAACCTGCTTCTCCCTCTGCCTGCTGCTCCCGCCTGCTTGTGCTCTCTCTCTCTAACAAATAAATAAATAAAATCTTAAAAAAAAAAAAAAAAACACACACACAACTTTTTGCATATGGATTTACACCTCTATGTTTTCTTAAACTGGATACTACTTAAAGAAGTTGTGAGGGAGTTTGTCCCTGTTTTCCCACTCTGCTCTGTAGTCCTCCTGCCCCTGGGTCTTCTTTTTTTATCATCAGTGTCATCATCTAGTGAGCACTTACATTAATCATGTAAGTGCCATCATATTAAGTTTGGGAGCATTATACTAGATGCTGCATTAGTGAATCATCGCATATTAGTTTTGGCTTCCAAGAAATTCTGTGATTATATTTTGAGTTCAATAGATACAGTTTTCCTCAGGCTTGGTTAAAAGATCTGTTAGTACCTTAATTAGCTCCAAGCTTATCTGAAATTCAGCACTCAATCTTAAGGTATGGTTGTTAAACTATTTAAATTAAAAGAACAAAACACCAATAGTACATATTTATGTTATGATTGCAGTGTTGCAGGCATACTTGTAAGTATATTTTACAAATGGAATCATTCAATCTTGTCACATGGTGGTTATACTAATGTTCCCATTCTGTAGGTGATAATTCTGAGACAAGAAGAGGTACGTGATTTGCCTTCATCATATAATTCTTGCTTTTATTATAGATTCTACTTCAACACCTTTCCTTATAGCCCCCAGTCCCTAAACACCATTAACCAGCTTCTCAGTTCAGAAGCAGGAATTCCCTCTGAAGTTTTATAGCCTTATATGTCCTCATTGAAGCAATGCCCTAAAAAGATATTGTGTCTTCCCAACTTCCAATCTGCAAGTGAACTACATGACTTTTCATCTTTGTTAAAAGAATCTAGAAAATCGCATCACAAGTTTATGTTAATCTGCCAGTGGGCCCGCTAATGAATATCACAATGGTAGAACATAGTAGTGTGGCTTTCAAGCATCAAATTCATTCATCCTGATCATACACGAGTTCTGGTGAAGGGCAAAATGGAGAAATCTGACTTTTCTAGCCCTATAAAATGCCACTGACTATATTTTACTTTAAAATAATCCCTTGTTCTTTCATTACATTGCCATTGAACTACATGCCATTTATTATCCTGAAAGCAGTAGGTATAAAATATTTTCTTTTAAAAATATGGATACAATATTTCAATTTATTAACTTAAAGTTACTTTTATGTACATTATTTTATTGCTTTTCCTTTATTCTAAAGTAACATTAAAGTTGTATTTTGTTTTTTGATTTTGTATTTATTTTCTTCTCACGTTTCCCAACTAAGTGAAGTTCTGCGTTACAAGTTGTTAATTATTTGAAGGCACACAATGTGAGGAATCTCTTTACTCTCTTGGCTTCCCACACATTGCTGGTTATATTTTTGCACTTCTGACTGATCCTCAGTCTTCTTGTTTGCCAACTCATCCTCCACTAACAACCTCTAGATTTTGGCAGTCCCAGCTTTAATGCCCTTCTCTTGTCTCCAAATGAACTCATCCAGGCTAAAGTAAGTGCTGTGACATTCACAAAGTTAACTCCAGTGGCTCTGGCCTTTGAGGCTTTGAGTTTCAGCATCTGTCTCTGTTTTTTTTTTTTTTTTTTCTTTTGGCCCTTCCCATGGCTGGTTCCCTTTCAGGTTTATAGTTATGTTAGTAAGGTGCGCCCTCACAGAGAGGCCTTGCATGACCATTCCACCCAAAGTAACTTTTCCAGACTAATTTTTCCATATAATTTTGCACACAGAAATTAGCTCTTTCAGGTGTTTACTGTTTATTCTCCTCACTGTAATTATGTTTCTTGATAGCAGGTGATTTTTTTGGTTAGTTGGTTCACTTTTATATACATAGGACCTTGAATACTGTATATTCCCTAATGGGTGTTTCATAAATATTTACAATGGATAGAATTCAATGGCTTGAATTCAAAAGAGTTAATATTTTTTTGCAAGGAGGACAAAGATTAAGTCAAACTGGCCCACCTGGTAAAGTGACAAGGTAGGGGACAACAGAGGCTGGGACCAGAAAGGAGAATTATCTGGATATAGGCAGCTAAACAACTTTTTTTATGGGGTGGGCCACCAGGGAGAGGGAAGGACACACAGACGGGGCAGGAGGAGGGAGATGAACTCAGGCAGGTTAGGCGGGCAGATGGAGGATATTAAAAGGGGATGGAGGAGGGTATGTGAAGGGGTGGGGGAATGTAAGCTGGGAGGTGACTTGTGGAGGGCACAGGAGGAGAAGCCGGATGGGGTGATCATGCTGTTTCCCTCACACTCTCACAGGTATTGCTCCTGAGAACATTCCTAAAGGAGCTTCAGAGTGTATTCCTGGGGAAATCTGACCTAAGACCATTGCTTTTAAAGAAGACGCGATCCCGAGGGTGCCTGGATAGCTCAGTTGGTTGAGCATCTGGCTCAGGTCATGATCTCCTGGGTTGTGAGATGGAGCTGTGCATTGGGCTCTGCACTCAGTGGGGAGTCTGCTTGAAGATTCTGTCTCTCTGCCCCTCCCCCTACTTGCACGTGCTCTCTCTCTTTCTCAAATAAATAAATAAATCCTTAAAAAAAAGAAAAAGATACACTCCCTACCCTCATGGAATCCACACCTTTTTTTTTTTTTTTTTAAAGATTTTATTTATTTATTCGACAGAGACAGAGACAGCCAGCGAGAGAGGGAACACAAGCAGGGGGAGTGGGAGAGGAAGAAGCAGGCTCATAGCAGAGGAGCCTGATGTGGGGCTCGATCCCGTAACGCCGGGATTACGCCCTGAGCCGAAGGCAGACGCTTAACCGCTGTGCCACCCAGGAGCCCCCTGGAATCCACACCTTGATAGAAAGGCACACCATACCACATATTAACTATTGAGACCAATCCGAATGTCTTCACACTCACGTCGGAGTTGTGGCCTGTGTGTGACCTCACTTCCCTACCTAGCTTTACAGGCATCTTAGAATGGACATGGTATCCCCAAGAATTCTGGATACCACTTCTCCATTTTCTCTATCCCCTCTATAGCCTCTGCTCTCATAATTTGACCTGGAGGTGTTTCTGCTGTTTCTTCATCAATAGCTAAAAACCTACCCTACCTGGCCATCATGGCATCTCTGGTGCAAAGCATTGTTTTCAGTCAGCATTTTGAGCAGCCCCCAGCTCTTACCTGGGACCTATTATCCCACTGATGCCACACATGATGCAATTGGTCTATATTTTCCTTCTAGTCCAGCATATGGTCCTCGCTTAGAGGATTGGTTATAATGGCTATCATATGTTATGTGCCAGGCAAGGGCATAAAGAAAAAATAAAAAAAAAAGATATCTCAATTTTCTTGATAGAGTATAAATGATTAAATTACAAAGAAAACCTTAGGTGATGAATTAAATAATTGACTGATATAGAAAGTTTATTTATATATTTTTTTTATCTCTCGATCTCACTTACTCTATCACCTTGGGCAAATTTTTCAGATCATCTGTGTCCATTTATTCATTGATAGAAAAAATATGCTGAATTGAGTTATCTTACAAGTAATTTTATATATTTCTTACATAAACTTAAAATTTAATTTTGATGGCTATTTGGTCTTATGAATGAGAAAAGAGGCTATAGAAAATGGAAGACAGGCATAGTCAACTGTTTATTATATTTGAACCTGAAATTACCATGTAGAAACTACGGCACATGAAAATCTCTGCAGAGAAAGTTCATCCACAATCAAAATATAAATGAAATAAATTACAGAAGAAATTGATTTAAGTTAGTAATTCCATATAAAGATGAAAGCAAGCTGCCTTATCATTTCAAGAATGAAATTTGTGGCAGAGCCTTCATCTTCAATTTCAACCCCTTACCATTTGATTTCTAATTTAGGTTTCCACGGCACGAGCAATGTGCTGTCCCCACTGAAATGATCCTCCCCACTCTCTTGTTTAAAGCAGTCCTGTACTAGATTTGGGAAACCTGGATTGCATTTACTGACCTCAGTCATGCAATCACCTCAAGTTTCTCAAATTTAGAGCAAAATTGGGCTGAAACTGGGATAGAATCAGTTTTCTTCTGAGGCCGATAGCACGTGTTGGGAAAGGAAAAGAGATCTAACTGCTTTTTGATGTTACACATGATGAACACCTCTAAATCATCTTTATCACTGCTGCCAGCTTAAGCATTCTATAATAAAACTGTAGTTCTATGATTAGAGCATATGTAAGTCCTACACATTCAACAGAGCACTTGACAAATGTGCAACATGATTGACTCTAGAAATGTAATCCAAAAGAAGGAAAGCCAACATTCCACTTCTTAAGATTACATATTGTTATCTGTTATTAGCAAGAAGAGTTTCAACAAGCCAGTACACTTCTTAATTGGTGTAATATTTAGTGGGCTCAAGTTTACCCATTGAAATAAAAATGTTCTAACTGACACATACATATATTGCTCTGATAACATCAACAAAATGATTATTCAAAGTATCAACTGCGAGATCTACATTAATATGAGAAGAGTACATTAGAAAACAGGTTTCCATGAGTCCCTAATATTTTTGCATGTCTTGTGAACAGAGGCACTTAGGGTTTTTGCTCTGGGCTGTATGTGTAAGGGTATTTGTGTAGTATACAGTCTTTGAAAACAGAAATAGTGTCTCCCTCCAGAGTTCAGGTTTGCTTACTCTCTGTAGCATTGACCCAGGCTGCTCTGCATTGCTCCTGTAAGGCTGAGAGGGCAAGGGAAACCGATGCAAGTGTGAAGCTCATGCTGCTTGCTGCACCACCAGTGAGAAGGACCTTTGTCTCTGACCCGGGAATCTCATGTCTTCTGCCAGCATTTTCAAAGTAGAGCAGGCTTATGTATTAGCTCGTAGTAGGGAAAAAATATTAAGCCATTCAAGTTCTCAACAACTTGAACTGATATAATCCAGCAAACTAACCCCATGATATATCAGGATTGAATGTAGTTTTGATAACCATCTTTAAATAAAATATTTGCCATGGAATCCAAGGAAATCAATAATTTAAGGTTTAAGAATATTTGTTGGTTGTGAAACTGGAATGCTACAGCATAACACGATCTGATAAATCTAAATGGCAACAATTAATGATCTATCACTTAATAAAAAATCTAGTCGAAGGTAAAATAAACTTGTCTTCAGCATGATATATTTTTAAATGTTATTTATAATAAGTAATTTTCCAAATAGATGCCTGGGAAATTTAAAAAAGAGAAATTACTATTTTTTTTATTAACACATTCAAATGCCCATTGCACACTTCCTATATGCCAGGCACTGCACTATATGCTGAAGACATGCAGTCAACTATGCACTATCTACCTTCATGGGTAAGACTATGGAGATCAATCATTAAAAGTAGTCACACAAAATTTAAAGCTAATAGCAATTATACTAAAAATTAAGAATTAAGAGACCAAGACCTGAGTGGAAACCAAGAGTCCGACGCTTAACCGACTGAGCCATCCAGGTGCCCCTAGGTGTAAAATGTTTTGTTGTTGTTTTTTTTTTTTTTTTTTTTTAAAGATTTTATTTATTTATTCGACAGAGAGAGAGAGACAGCCAGCGAGAGAGGGAACACAAGCAGGGGGAGTGGGAGAGGAAGAAGCAGGCTCCCAGTGGAGCAGGGAGCCCAATGCGGGGCTCAATTCCAGCACTCTGGGATCATGCCCTGAGCCGAAGGCAGAGGCTTAACGACTGAGCCACCCAGGCGCCCCAGTGTAAAATGTTTTTTAAAAGAGATGTACTAATTATTTGAGATTCATAGTCTCAAATGACTTTTGCCTTTTTCTTTTTTGATAATTTTAGAACTGTGTAGAAAATTTCCAAATGAGGAAGGACAGCTTTATTTCCAGTTCCTCTTCTCTTTCCTATTTTTCTCTAAATGTGAAACTATCATCTGAACAATGAAAATATCTGAGCCTGTGTAGTCCAAAGAAAAGAAACCGTTAGAGAAGCAGTCCCTCTGAACAGAAGCAAAAATATACAGCTTCACTTATGAAAGAACTTCAGAACATCTTAATTTTACCTACTTAGTGAAAAATATACTGATGGTTGATGTTAGAATGAACTGTTAGAAATAATTATAAGGTTTATTCCTTGTTACTTTAACAAGTTTATCTCCCATTTGGAAACCTGCAATGCATGCAAAGTTAGATGTGTCAATATACAAACTACTAATTTCCTTATTATTCAGAGGATTATGGTCTCACGTTTTATTGTGATTTACAAAGTGCTTTCCAAAACATCATTTCATTTTCATTTTCTCCTTATATCTGCTTGTGAGATAAAGTGAGCAAATGTTGTCATTCCCATTCTTCATATTTAGAAAATGAAAATTGGAGAGAAGAAACAACTTTCTCCAGTTTCTTAAAACCAGTCTGTGACAAAGCTGGATTTCAAATCCAAGTTTTGATTTTTCAAAAATTTGATGACTTAAGTAAATAATTAGAATTAAAGTGTTGTTAACAAAAGCAACCACAAGGCTTCTCTAAGAAGCACAGCTTTGGTGGGAAAAGTATGCATGTGTGGATATAAAATATCATCCAACAAAGCTGAAGAAAGCAGAAAGAATAAGTAGAAAGAAAAATAAACATTTCAAGGTGATAAATAATCAAATCTTATAAATTCTGTAAACATCTTTGTTCTACATAAGCATACATTGAATTGGAGAGTTGAAAATTTTTTTAAAGATTAGAAGTAGGATAAAGAACCATCTTTATTCAGGTCCTCAATACCGATTATATCTTTTTCTTTGTGATTAGTTAAAAGGAAATTATCCCTTCCCACAGGACATCTGCAAAGACAGCTAGGCAGTCTTTGCCTGAGATTCAAAGTGGCTGGTAAAGAGGAACTACCCAATAAACATTTCTGGAAAAAAATGACTTGTCTTAGAGAAGGTATTTAATGCTCTTCATTTTTTAAAGTCTTATTTATTCTTATCTCGGAAACAGACAGACAACATTAATATAAAAAAGAGTCCTTGTTTTCGAATAGGATCAATGTTTTAGCAGTGGTGTGTGCAATTAGCGGAACAGTACTTCCCGTTCTCTCTTAACTTATCAAGGACAGCTGAGCCAGTAACAGTGGTGTCATCCTAGTGCACACAGAAGAAAGATTCAGTAATCAATGTCTCATATACACAGTATTTCTTAACTAATCATGAAATCATAAGGTTCTTTCCCCAAGTTTTCAGAATGATTCAGAACATAAGACTGCTTGATTTTGTGCAGCTATTCAGCATTACTGCCTCACTGATAGTCATACTACATTACTTAATAAAATCCTGGGGGTTAGTTCACACATAAGGAAACAGAAAGTCTACATTTATTGAATTATCACCTTAATATTGTAAAAGATTTCCAAATGATTTTAGTTTTTCTTCCTTTTTTAAAAAGATTTTATTTATTTATTTGAGAGAGATATAGGGAGAAAGAGCACAAAGCAGGGGGAGGGGCAGAGGGAGAAGCTAACTCCCCACTGAGCAGGGAGCCCTATATGGGGCTGATCCCAGGTCCCTGAGATCATGACCTGAGCCGAAGGCAGATGCTAACCGACTGAGCCACCCAGACCAAATGATTTTAAAAACAATTTTTTTAATTTAAAACTTGCAAACTTTCTTAATGAAATCAGAACATTACTATTGTATATTTAATTAATTAATTTAATTTGTCATCAATTATATTATTTAGCAGACTCAACATTTGTAGATTTTAAATTTAAGCTCTTAAGTCATCCTAAGTAACTTTAAAGTTCATTGTATATAATATTCTGCGTTTTGGTTGTAATGCAATTTAGATTTATAGTCTCTCATTGCTGATATGAAGAAAAATGCTCTCTAGCTATTGAGAAACCCAAGTGACCACTTCATATGAAAATCTCAGTGTGGCTTTATGGTTATTATTCAGTTTGCCCATGCAGTAACTCCAGTGACGTGTTATGAACATTATTTCTTAAGAAAAAAAAAACAAAATTCTAATAACTAAAAAAAACAGGGGCACCTGGGTGGTGCAGTCGTTAAGCGTCTGCCTTCGGCTCAGGGCGTGATCCTGGCGTTATGGGATCCAGCCCCACATCAGGCTCCTCTGCTGGAGGCCTGCTTCTTCCTCTCCCACTCCCCCTGCTTGTGTTCCCTCTCTCGCTGGCTGTCTCTATCTCTCTATCTCTGTCAAATAAATAAATAAAATCTTAAAAAAAAAAAACCAATCAAGAGAAAACTTCAGCCAGAGGTAAAAAGTTACACTAAATGAACATTGCTACGTGACACATTATTCCAAAATTTAATGGCTTAAAATCATGACTATTCATTATTCCTTGCAAGGTTTTGGGTTGGCCTGGAAGTCCGGCTGATCTGGGTTGAACTACACAGGCCTTCCTAAATTTTCTCACTCCTGTGTAATAAATTTGTGTGTAAGCTAAGAACTGCTTAGTCTTGAATGGCCTCAGTTGGGATGATTTAGCTCTACTCTATGTGGTCTCTCTCTTTCTAGCAGGCTAATCTCAGTTTCTTTTTTTTTTTTTAATAATAATTTTTTTATTATATTATGTTAGTCACCATACAGTACATCCCTAGATTTTGATGTAAAGTTCCATGATTTATTACTTGCGTATAACACCCAGCGCACCATGCAATATGTGCCCTCCTTTAATCTCAGTTTCTGCTCTTGTTGATGGCAAGGATCCAAGAGAAAGCAGGACAGGGCATGGAACAGGGCAAGCAGAAATGCACTTTCCTTTCTTCACTGCCTCTGCTTACGTCACATTTGCTAACATCACTTAGCCAGAGTAACTGACACAGCAAAACTCATAGTCAAAGAGGAGAAGACTAGAAAGTTAGCAGAGGACGTTACTTAGAAAAGCCATTAATTGAGACCATCAATGAAATCGGTCTACCACAAAAGGGGATTCTTATGTTAACAACACTGTTAAAATGACCTACCTTCTAAGAAGTGGAATGATTTTCCACTGAAAAACAGACAATTTAATTTTCAGTTTTGAGGGAGAGTTGGGTCTCCAACTAGTAAATTTCACTGAAGGGCAAGAACTTAGTGAATGAAATGGGGGTCATTTGGTTTTTACCATAAAATAATGAATCAGCAGCAGCTTCTTGATATATAATGGGTCATCTTCATTTAGAGGAAAAATGGGAAACATAAAAGAAGTCACAGAAAAAACCTGTTTTGAATGACTGACAAGTCTTTACTTCCAAATTAAATTCATTCTTCAGTTCTTTTTCAACAAACCTTTATTTAGGGCCTGGAAATAAAATTATTTTCAATTCAGAACATTGCAATTAAATAGGCACTTACAAAAGAGAGAAATACGTGTCAATAAGGCTAAGTATATGGATTCTATGGAGTGCTATGTACAGGTACTAATAACCAGAAATTAAACTTTACAATGTGGATATTGTATTTTAAACATTTTTATTAAAATATGAAAAAATGTTACAGACAAGTGCATAAACCACAAATTTATAGCTTGATAAGTTTTCACAAATTGAAAATAATAATGTCACTAGCTCTGGGATACTTTTGAATTTATTCTCTGTATGTTATCTCCTCTCTTCCCCTTATTCATGAATGATTAGGATAGAAAGTGTGTGTAGTGCAAAACATGTGGCTTGCAGTAGGCCAGACAGCTGACCATTTGTTTTCCTAATTTGGCATTTTTCTTGAGAAAATTGATGGACTAGTTATTGATGCATTGTCTCTCCTCTCTCATCACCCTTAAATGACAGTTCTGCAATAATATATGTGTAAACATTGCTCCTGTGGCAGATGGCATGCTTTGTTAGTAGGGAAGACTAGAAGAACACTAGAGTAGGAAGGTTTCTCTTCCAAGTTTTGGTGTGTATTTCTTGGCAGACTCATGTACTATGTGCAAATTTCTTAGTGCCTAGCTTCATGCAACTCCTGGCTTAGTCCCTTGGCTCTAAAAGTTGTGATTTATAGCAGCTCATGGTAGTTCCCAATGGGCAGATTTCTCCAGCAACACCGTTAAGTGGCTTTTCAGTAGGGGGTTCCAGCAGGGTACCTCCTATGAACATTTTCTCCTGTAGAAGCTTCACAGCCTCAGTGAATTTTTCTACTCTCTAATGAGCCATAGGCATCCCCACCCTCTACAGAGAGGTCTAGGTGTCAACAATGCAAGAGAGGAGTCTCTTCCTTAGGCTTACTATCTCAACTCTTGGAGCAATGGTTACTCCTATATCTGTTATTCCCATATTGTTCAGAGTACCCTTTACTCCTAGTAGATAATCACCCATTACTCTAATTCACTGTTACACTTAGGAATTTCTAATTGAAATTTCCATGCTCAAATTATTGTGTGGTTTCTGCCTCTTGATTGGTTTTTGAATCACGTGCTTGCTTTCTTCTGGTTCCCAGAGTTCTTCTGATTCAAGACTGATGATTCATGGAAATAATGCTAAGTGGATTTTTGCATAACATTATTTGCTGATTTAATCCAAGAAATTTAAAATATCTATCAATGAATATTAAATGCAATTTAACTGAATATTAAAATCAACCCAAGAAGATATTAGGAAGATAATTACATTGAAAGTAAGAAGTGAATGGTATTGGCAAGTAAATGATTAGAAATGAATATTATTTAGGTACAAATACCAAGAGATCATTAGTTTTATAATTTAAATAGCATCATTTTCTGTTAAGATTGTATGTGTTTTTTATTTATATACACTCATACAATTAATTGATTTATTGATATTTGCGAAGTTATACATGACTGAGTGGTCCAACTTTCCTTGGTCAGGCAAAGAGAAGTTCTCTCATTTTATGTTGAAGAATCCATATTGTTACCTCATTTCTCTGATTTTTCTTAACCTCTCTGGTTGATCATTCACTCCTCTACATTATACAAAAAAAAATTTTTTTCACCAGATAGTTGATACTTTTAATCTGGTTATACCTGGTCTCAAAAATCTCAGAGCGTTTCCATTTCTTAAAGATGATTATATACATTTTTTTCCTGACCACCTTTAACATTTCTCCTTATTTTTGGTCTTCAGCAATATCAATATATTTCTAGGTTGTTTTTTTAATTTGTTATTTTTGGAAAATTCCTGACTATTCATTTGCCAGGATTTTTCTCTCCATTCTCCCTCTTTTTTTTTTTTCCTTCTAGTATTCCCATTACACATACTTTAGACTGATATTGGTCTATATCTCTTGGATGCTCAGTTCTCTCTCTCTCTCTCTCTCCCCTTTTTATTTCACTAATTTCTTGTGTGTGTTTCCATTTGAGTCGTGTCTTTTGACCTAAATTGAAGTTCACGGAGTCTTTCTTTGGATGTGTCAGGCATACTGATGAGCCTGTCAAAAGCACTCTTCATCTCTGTTACTAGTTTGTGTTTAAATTTATTTCCAGCATGTCCTTTGACACTTTCTTATTGCTTCTATTTCTCTGCTGAAATTACCCATCTATTCACAAATGTCTTCAAGTTTTTCCACTAGAGCCTGTGACATATTAATCATAGTTATTTTATCCCCTATCTGATTTTCCTAACAATAGATTTATATTTGAGATTAGTTCTATTGATTGTTTTGTCTCTCAACAGCAGATTATTTTTCCTTTCAATTTTGTGTGCCTCATAATTTTTAGTTGAAATCCACATAGTTCTGTGTGGGCTAGTATAGACCAAGGTAAATAGTATTTATGACTGGAAATAGGCATGACTCTTTCTCTGCTAAGCCTCCATTGAGGAGTTGAGCCATGTTTCAGTTTTGTTGGTTGCTATGATTACCTTCAACGCACCACCAGCTTCAAGGCCTAGTGGCACCTTTTGGTTAGGGTGAGAGCCAGACTGATGATCTGAGAAAATTCTTGATTGTATTTAGTCCACCCTCAGTTTTCGATATTTCCTGCGAGCTTGTGCCTCAGAGAAGTTGTCTCTCCATGCTCTTGTCCCTCCATTAGTGGTATTCAGCTATTGCGTTGTTTTTTTCCTGGTTCTTGGTAGCCTAGGTGGTGAGGAGCAAGAAAGAATTCTATATTTTTTTTCTCATTCAACCTTAGCTTGAGGTTGTTCATGTGTCTCTGAGTCTTTTGAGTGGAGTTTTCTCAGTGATCCTCCCTTCCCCCAGTGGCAAGGGATCTTTAATTTTCTGGAAGTAGGAATATTTCTGGCCTTTCTCCCTTTCCCAAACTAGTAAGTTTTCACCCACTGAAAAGGACAGGATTTGCTGCCTTTCTTCAGCAGTTTAAAACTTTATCCCACTGGGGAGAAGACTCCAGGCAAGAATTGCTGATTTTTTCCTCAGCAGCGGAACTACATTATGTTACACAACTTAGAACTACATTTTGAGGGATGCTTTCCCTGATCTCTACCACCCTCCAGTCTTTTTCATGAGCAAGTAGTGAGGTCCAGGGAGAAGAGGCTGCAAGTGTTTGTGCTCCCATGGGTCTATACTCACAACTATGTATGTTCAGCTTTTAGCAATCCATTAAAAATCATTTTTTTTAAACACCTGTCTGTATGGCAGCCTTGTCTTCTTCCAGTGCTGGGGTTTAGGTGGATGATTGCCTGTGCCTTGTCTCTTTCTGGAGGTTCACTCCAGCTTAATCAGATTTTACTCTAGTTGGTACCTTTGAAGTCAGCACTCTGATGGGTTCAAGAACACAGTATGATTTTACAGATTGCTCAGCTTCTTGTTGTTTGGATAGATGTGACACTCTTTTCCATTTTTCTATTCTAAGATGGAGCCAGAACTTTATAATATACATTATTAATTCACTAATTATATCAAAATCACCAGGATCCCACATAACTTTGGGTATTATGTTATTAATATTTTTGATGAAACCAAAATAAAGATTGGTTCTCTTTTGGAACATGCCAGAATATAGTTTAGCATCTAAATGTTTATTTTTTCCATTAAAATTTTGAGAAGTAAAAATTCTAGTCTATTTAGAGTAAATAAGAAAGAGACATGGAACTTTCTGCAAATACATAGGGGAAGCTATATATTTTGAAGTTCACGATTTAAGTTCTAGTAGAATTTTTTATTGAATTGGTTATTTTATATTTTAATATTACACATACCCAAGGGTGTATATAACTTAAAGTAAAATAATGCCCCGGTAATTATGAACTCAATAACCATTTAAAAAAATACAACGTTAACAACAAATTTGAAGCCCCTCCCTATTATAGGCTCCTCCCTATAATTGGCTCCTCCTATTATAGTCTCCTTCTTTTTCTGTAGATATAACTCTTATCATGAGTTATATGTTAAGTAGTTCTTTGCTGTTTTTTTATATATGATATATACCTAAAATATAGTTTATTTTTGCAAGTTTGAATTTTATATAAATTGAGTCATACTGTATTTTACATATATATTTGCCATTGTGTTTGGGGATTCATCCATATTTATGCCTGTATCCATAAAGCATGGACTTTCCCTTTTTTTTTTTTTTAAGATTTTATTTTTTTATTTGAGAGTGAGAGAGAGTGCAAGTGGGGGAAGGGAGAGGGACAAGCAGACGCTGTGCTGGAGTCCAATGCAGGGCTCAATGCAGGGCTTGATCTCAGGATCCTGAGATCATGACCTAAGCTGAAATCAAGTTGGAAGCTTAACGGACTGAGCCACCCAGGCGCCCCTTTAAAGCATGGACTCATGGAACTTGGACTCTAGAGCCAGATGGCCTAGTTTTTAATATCATATCATCAACTAAATAGTCTTCATAGATAAGTTACTTCATCTTTTTGACTTCTGTTTCTTTGTGTGTAAAACATAGTATTGCCAAAATATAAAGAATTAATATAATCAGAGGTGCTTCAATGTTATATGACCTTGAAGTTTTAAAGCACCTACATTTTGAAGGTGCTTTATTTAAGAAAGTGAATACAAATTATAAATAGCAATGAGATAAAAACTTGGATGTTTATTACAATAAGAAATCACAGAAAATTCAATATATTTGTAAATTTTACAGAAACACATTAAAATATAAACACATTGTAGGGCTGCTTTCAAAGATCCTTGGAAAGGGCTTGAACAAATAAGGGGCTCTGAAACTTAATCTTTATCAGCTTCATGGCAAATCTGACTCCGTATATATGTAAAATCCTTTGAATAGTAGTTCTGTAAAAATGATAGATTTTTTTTAAATTTATCTTATTACCTACTATTATATCAATGGAAAATTTTTGTAGGTTTTTCCCTCTTTTTATTGAAGAATAATTGACATGCAATATTGTATTAGCTTCAGATATACAGCATAGTGATTCAATATTTATATACATTACAAAAGCATCACTACAACAGGGCCAGCTACCAGCTATCACCATATGAAGTTGTTGCAATATTATTGACATATATCCTATGTTGTGAATTATGTCCTCTTGTTTTATTTATTTTATAACTGAAGTTTGTGCCACTTAATCCCCTTCATCTATTTCACCTGTCTCCCCTCTGGCAACCATTAGTTTTCTCTCAGTATCTGAATCTGTTTCTGTTTTATTTGTTCATTTGTTTATTTTAGATTCCACATGTAAGTAAAATCATATGGTGTTTGTTTATCTGTCTTTGACTCATTTCACTTAGCATAATGCCCTCTAGATTCGTCCACAATATTACAAATGGCAAGTTTTCATTCTTTTTTTTATGTCTGGGTAATATTCCATTGTATATACATACCACAGCTTCTTTATCCATTTCTCTATTAATGGGCATTTAGGTTGCTTCCATATCTTGGCAATCGTAAATATGCTGCAGTAAACATAAGGGTGCTTATATCTTTTCAAATTAGTGTAGGATTATTTTCTTCAGTAAAATAAAATATGATTATTTTCTTCAGTAAAATAAAATAATCTAAATATTCACAAATGCATCAAATAATACTGTTACAGATGGTTTTCATAACGTTGGTTTTGGTTTCCTCACGAAAGAGTGCCGTTGCTTGACTTTTTGTTTGCTTATCAACTTGAAATAATAATTTCAGTTCACATTAGGTTATTTATTTTCTAGTGTATCTTTTTAAAATTAACACATGAAATGGCTTACTTTAGGAAAAAAAGGGTTTGAAAATAATGTATTTAACAAATCAAATTTATATTATTGAATTTTATATACCACTGTTGTATTTACTGATGATAGATTAATATCTAATAGACTAGTGAGAAACTTCCATATTTTTTAGAAAAATCACATAAATCATGATGAGATAATAGTACTTAGTCAACTTCAATATGTAGATGTTTGCTTACATTACTTTTATTGCTCTTTTATGAAAATATATTTTGTACACATAAAAAGGTAGGAAAATAGCTTGCACAAGATTGCAAAGTAAAAGCACACTAGCATAATCAACATTTCAAATACTATAATGTGAGTATGTATCAAAGCAATGGATATTACATAGACTATCTCATTTAAAGTGTCGTAACATTGGTACCATGCAATTTAGAACTATGGAGAACATAATATGAGATAGGAAAGTAAGTTTTAAATTTCAAATTTACCATTTTTTAATGGATGGGATTTTCTTTCGGATTGGCATAAACGCTCATGGTTAGATACAGGCCTGAATCAGTCGTTATGACCTGGTATAATCATACCTGATGTGTGCTGCCCTGCATATTCAATGCTTGTCATTTATAGGTTGTTAAATCTTTTAATTTTCCTTCTTACGTAATTGATTATAGACAATAGTAGCCATAAAACTTTTTTAAATTTTAGAAATGTGCTACAGATTTTCTTTTTAACCACAGTTCTCTTTTTTACTGCTTTGAAAAGAATATAAACAATCAACTCAACAAAATAAATGATTTCGGTTTTTTCTGTTGACTTTCCAGACATCAGTGCCTTGAGGCAACTTTTTAATCGTGTCGAGGCTTATAAAGATTTAATCACTGAAGGAATATTTATGGAGCGTCTATTGGCAGCAAGGTTATAAAGGTGTAATGGGGGCCTAGAATAAGTGCAAGATTTTGTCCCTGAATTCAAAGACTCTCTATTTTAAGGCCATAATTTTCAACCATGGCTGAGTATCAAAATTGCACGTTTGGTTTAATCTATTTACGATTAGAAAAATGCTGAGAAAATGAAAGATTTAAAGATTAGGTGTGCTGAATCAGGATGAAGGTAAAGAGTAGGATTGATGTATCTGTATATATATTTATATGTTTTTTATATGTAGTGCATATACTTATGTATATTCTCAAAATATATATTTAAAAAACTCAAAGGTAATTTTGAAGTTTGGCTAAAATAATGGAGAATCTGGAAAGAGGAAGATGTATTAAGAATTACATAACAATGAGAGTAATTCAGTTCTGTAGTAGTTCAATTCTGTAGGTTGGATGCACATCTTAGACCCCTCACTTTGGTCGTGTCTTAGTCCATTGGGGTGCTATAACAAAATTCTACAGACTAGGTAACATAAACAACAGAAATTTATTTCTCACAGTTCTGGAACCGGGAAATCAAAGGTCAAAGCACTACCACATTAATGTACTGGCAAGAGCCCTCTTCCTGGCTAAGAGTAGGTGACTTCTCCCTGTGTCTTAAAATGGTGGAAAGGGTGAGGGGTCTCTTTTAAAGGATCACTAATCCCATTTACAAAGGTTCCACTCCCATGATTTAATCACCTTCCAAAAGCCCAATCTCCTTTTACCGTATTGGGCATTAGGATTTCAATGCATGAATTGGGAAGGAGTCACAAACATTCAGACCATAGGAGTTGGTGACCGCAAACTTAACATGAGGCTATTTCAGTTTTCTTATATATAAAATGGGACTAACAGTAGTGCACTTGAAAAAGATTGTGGGGGAATGGGATAGGCCGGTGATGGGAATAAGGAGGGCACATATTGCATGGTGCACTGGGTGTTATACACAACTAATGAATCATCGAGCCTTACATCGAAAACCGGGGATGTACTGTATGGTGACTAACATAATATAATAAAAAATCATTATAAAAAAAAAGATTGTATAAAAGGATGAAATTTGATAATTTATATAAAGTATTTAGCATAGTACTTGACATATTTAAGTGTTCAATAAATATTTATTGGGTTTAATGTTAGTGTAGTGAAAAGATCCATGCCTTACTCAGAATGATGAGAGAAAATGAAAGTGTTGTTTATACAGAAAAGCTGTCTGAAAAGGTGATTATAAAGTTGTATATTGAAAGAAATTGAGACTGGAAGATTTTGCTTCTATTTAGAAGAAAGAGGAAAAAAACAAATATATATAAACTAGAAGGGGTCACACCTATGCTAATTTAGAAAATATTCTAAGTTAAAGCAATTTCATGTTACAGAATAAGACATAGCAGTAAGATACTTTAAATGAATATTCTCAAGGTTATATTCTCTGGTAATTTTCATATCATTAGGCAAACAAATCTTGATTATAATAGACAGGGAAGACTCATGCTTTCTAGGTAGCTATGTAGAACAGCATATGGAAAAGTTGTTTATTTCAGATTTTATGGAGACTTAAAAAAAGTATTTTTTGAAAATATACTTTACAAGACCTATTTACAGTTTGGCATACATGAATATAAAAATAATTACAAATAGCAAATATGCTTAGGGTTTTTACAATTACTTCCCATTATTCTTGTCCCGTGAAAGGATTCTTTTCTGTTCTGATTTGGTCTCCAGACTTGTTCTGCTTGCAGTGGATCTTTCTTGTATGTGCTTGCCTCCTTGCCTGCTTGTCAACCTTATGCACACTGGATATCTTAGGTTATCAGTCATGACTTTTGGGTCATAATCTTTCCCAAAATACTTTGTAACTCTAAACATTATTAGTTGAGTTCTATAGAAGTTTGGCTTTTCCACATTTTATCCTGCTGCATGTCAACTGTCTGCTTCAGTGTTAACCAGAATCACTGCTTCAGGCTTTATAGCTGGCATTTCCATTCTCTAGCCAAAGTGCGCTGCCCTAAGAGTGAGCAGGGTTTTTAATGGTGGCCTGTGCTGATGCAGGGAGTTTTATCATGCATGTGTATCACACAGTGACTCTCCTTTTGGGGTTCAGGTTCTAAATCCTCTCCTATTGTGCAGGTCATGAGGCTTTCCCTGTAGCTTTACGCTCCCCCTGGCAGCTGTAGAAATGTGGTATGATTAATCTTATATGATGTTGAAGAATTTTATCTTATTTGACAGTTATTAAAGAAATATTCTTCAGCTAAATGATACAGTATGTTTCTTCCTACTTTTCTGTCACTCCTTCTCTTCACCCTCTCCCTTTTTTTTTTTTTTAAGATTTTTTAATTTATTTATTCGACAGAGATAGAGACAGCCAGCGAGAGAGGGAGCACAGCAGGGGAGTGGGAGAGGAAGAAGCAGGCTCATAGTAGAGGAGCCTGATGTGGGGCTCGATCCCAGAATGCCAGTATCATGCCCTGAGCTGAAGGCAGACGCTTAACCGTTATGCCACCCAGGCGCCCTTTCTCCTCCTTCCTGTCCCCCTCCTCTTTATTCTCATTCTTATTCTTCTCTCCTCCTCTCACACCCTCTTTCTGCCTTGTTCCTTCTGTCTCTTTCTCTCTTGACTGAGAATGCATTTTCCTTATTTTTGGGCCCAGGTTCAATAGCTTCATAGTAATTTTCTTGATTGCAATCAATCTGTATGAGTATCAGTTAGAGCGGAAGCTATTTTTAAAAGAAATGCACATGGTCTGAATATAGGTAAAGTCAGAAACATACAAGGTATATTTTTGAGCGCTACTATGTGAATATTGGTAAGTCACTAGGTACTATGATATTTTAAAGATATAAGGATAACAATTTTTTTCTGTTTTTCTTTTATTTTATTTATCTATTTTTATTATGTTTAGTTAGCTAGCATATAGTACATCATTCGTTTTTGATGTAGTGTTCAACGACTCATTAGTTGTGTATAACACCTAGTGCTCATTAGTACAATTACAAATGGGGAAGGGGGTTTCCTGACCAAATTCTGCTGATACAATTAGTTATAGTTTAGGAAAAAAGTAAAGATGAATGCTCACTTCTGTAAAAGATAAAAAGGAAATGTTAAAAGATAAAAATGTAATTTTATGAACATAAGGAAATGAGAAAGAAATGGGATAGGCTGGTGATGGGTAGTAAGGAGGGCACGTATTGCATGGTGCACTGGGTGTTATACGCAGCTAATGAATCATTGAACTTTATATCGGAAACCGGGGATGTACTGTATGGTGACTAAGATAACATAATAAAAAATCATTAAAAAAAAAGAAATGTTGGGAAATATTTATATTAAATCAGCATGAAAAAAGCCTGTCTAATCATAAAGTTGATATAAGGAATGAAACAATCTTCAAACCAAATTATTCTACACAATAGATGAAGAATGCATTAAAAATTTGGGGAACGAACATGAAAGATAGCAAACTTCAAAGTTAAAAGTTGGAAGAAACAATAAACAAGCATTTTTTAAAAAATTATTTATTTATTTTAGAGAGAGAAGGAGCACACAAGCAGGAGGAGGGTCAGAGGGAAAGGGAGAAAAAGAATCTCAAGCAGATTCCCTGCTGACTATATAGGGTTTGATCTCAAGTCCCTGAGATCATGACCTGAGCCAAAATAAGAACTGGCCTCTTAACTGACTGAGCCAACCAGCTGCTCCACCCAATAATTCTTAAAGAGTAAATCCTAAAAGTTACCACATATATAAAAAACCTTTTAGTAGTATTTGTAGTAAAAGATGTTGAAAATTTGCCAATTACATCTTGAGAAGAGTGAGTGCAACAGCACTGTTACAGTCATCCTCATTTTCTGCTGCTGAGAAGGGGAAGAGACATGCTGTTGACTTATTTTAAATGCTTTTGACTTAAGCCCCAGATCTATCAGCTTTCCTTCTTCCTTTTCCATATGTGCTTTCACTATATTTCTAGCCTCTTTTCTTCAGACTTCCTTTGTTTTGGGCATTTTATCTTGACTTTCTTCTTTGTTTCTCTTTTCCTGTCCTTATTCCTATTTGAATCTGTGATTGACAAGGAAGGCAGCATAGTGTAGGGGTTTAAAGCACAGCCTCTGGAGTAAGGCTACTAGGTTTCAAATCCTAGTTCTACTAATTAGGGGCCAAGAGAAACTAAGGAGATTACTTAGCATCTTAGTATCTGCTGCTGTAACGTGAGAGGAATTTAGTAGATTCTCTAGTACTAAGATTCATAGGTTTGTTATATGGATCAAATATGTCAATATTTATGAATTACTCAGAGCAGTATCTGACATATAATACTACTATTTAAATAAAGATTAAAATGCATTGTTTTTTTATATTTTGCATGGATAACCTGTGGTTCATTTTCTTTCTTTTAATGCTTACAATATTTGTAATGCAGAAGTGTTTATTCTTTACATAAGCATATTTGGTCATTCTTTTTTGATTTCTAAATTTTTACACTAAATAAAGATTCTATTGGCCAAAGTGATATGGTTTTATTTTAATATGTAAATGTTATTATTCCATATATAACTTATTTTCAGTAAGAGCTTTATTGAAATATAATATTCATAAAATAACCCCTTAAAATGTCTAGTTAAGCTGTTCTTAATATTTTCTGAAAATTCTGCAGCCATAATAGCTATCAAAGTTTAGAATATTTTCATCACTCCAAAAAGGACTCCATTCTGAACATTTGGCCATTCTGAACATTTCATATAAATAAACTCATACGATTTGTGGCTTTTTGAGTTTGGTTTCTTTGATTTAACATAATGTTTTCAAGATTCATTCATTCTGTAGTGTATATCAGTACTTTATTCCTTTGTATTGCCAAATAATATTCTATTATACATAGATATACCACTTTGTGTTTATCCATTCATCAATTGATAGGTATTTGAGGTGTTTTCACTTTTTGGTTAATATGAGTAATGCTACTATGAATATTCATGTACAGTTTTTGTACAGATTTTTTTTTTTTATTCTTTTGGGTATATGCCTAGAAATCAAATTTGTTAGACATATGAGACTCTGTTTAAGGAAGTTTAACTCTTAAGTCTGTTTAAGTTTTTGAGGAACTGCCACAACTGTTATTCCAAGTAGGTATTCCATTTAATATTCTCATCAGCAATGTTTGAAGGTTCCAGTTTTCCCACATCCTCTTCAACAATTGTTACTGTCTTTTTTATTTTAGCCATCCTAGTAGGTGTGAAGGGGTATTTCATAGTGGTTTTCATTTGCCTTTCCCTAATGACTAATGATGCTGATTATCCTTATATGTGCCTATTGCCCATATGTAATTCTTTTTTGATAGGTATCTATTCAAATTCTTTGCTCATTGTTTTAATTGGATTGTTTCTTCTTTTATGGTTCAACTGTAATAGTTATATATATATATATATATATATATATATATGTAATAGTTTTATGTGTGTGTCTGTACATATACATATACATATATACATATACATATATTCTGGATACAAGCCCTTATAAGGTAAATAATTTGCAAATATTTTCTCCCATTCTGTTGAAGAGCTTTTCACCTTCTTGATAGTATCCTTTGGGAAACACACGTTTTTAATTTTGATAAAGTATAATTTATCTATTTTTCTTTAGTTTCCTATATTTAATCACTGAAATCTTGGTCAGTTTAGTGATGAGCTAATGATTGAACAGATATTTAATTAAATGTGTTGAGTCAATAAGTCTTCTAGACTTGGCCAAGGTGCTCTATTTCTGTTCTGTGTTATGCATTCAGTGCTCCCCTAGGCAGTTACAAGTCTGTCTTAGCCTTCACTTTCTGTCTGTGCAGGGCCTCAAAGCCAATCAGAGATGAGAGATTAGGGAGTCTCTTCTTAATTCTAAAATGTAAAAAAAAAAATTTATATATATATATATATAATATATATATATATGACACCTCTTTTGGGCATGCACACAGTCTTGCAGTCTTGCACATTTTTATGGCCTTCTAGATTCCCAGAAATATGCAGATTTTTTCATATGCCCCTATTGACATCCCAGTTCCATTTTTCCTTTTAAGTTTTTGTTTGTTGGTTTGGTTTGGTTTGGTGCACCTATCGTTATCTCTAATCAGTATCTCCATCATAAGAATTGTAATGTTAAACAATAGCTGTTGTATCTTTTCAATAAAGGCCTTAGGGATAGGACTGTTCACACAGACTGAGCTCAAAGACTTACTCAAATAAAAAAAAGTCACAAAAATGGAAGTTTTCAGGGGGCTGCTAGATAGGTCAAATGGTGACAGTTCTTCAGGGATGGGACCTTGGAGGAGCTCCAAGCTTTTTCTTCCCCTCCAGTGTGTGCTAGGATGATGGTTTTCTCAGCACGCAAAATTACAAAGCTGATGGTTCAAGGCGTCCATGCAGCTGTGGAGAGAGGGATGCCACAAATCTCTTTGTTCTTACCGAGATCCAACTATTTTTTGGAGTAAATGCTCTGTAGATTGGTGCAAGCCTTTTTTTTTTTTAATCTCTTTCCAGAGTTCTGAGAAGTTGATTTTGACAATTACTGCAGTGTATTCATTGCCTTTATGGAAGAGAAGATTTTCTAGTCTTTGCTGTTCCAGAGGTGCTTCTTGGTTTGATTTTAACAAACAGTATGAGATTTTTTCTTTTTTCCAAAATTGTCATAAATTTGTCTCCATAGATTTGAAATAGTATGGTTATTTTGTTTTAATATATTGATTGTTTCTGGGGTTTAAAAAATCATATTCTATCAATATAGTTATAAAATTTATCACTGACACCATACTGCTTTCATTTTTTTCCCCCATGGATAAACATATTATTAAAGGATATAAAAATTAATGGACAATTATTAGTGTAGAGAATATAATTAAGAGCTATTTATTTTAGCTACAAATAAGAAAAAAGTCGTTTTACAGCTATATTAATTAAAAAGGTATAGCCGTACCCTCTTATCCTCACGAGTTATATTCCAAGACCCCCAGGGGATGCTTGAAACTGTGTATAGTGTCAAACCCTATATATATTCTATGTTTTTTCCTATATGTACATACCTATGATAGAGTTTAATTTATAAATCAGGCTTAGTAAGAGATTAAGAGCAATAATAATAAAATAGAAAAATTATAACAATATACTGTAATAAAAGCTATGTGAATGTGGTCTCTCTCGAGATATCTTATTGTATTGTACTCATGCTACTTCTTGTAATGATGTGAGATGATAAAATACCTCCATGATGAGATGAAGCAAGGTGAATGATGCAGACATTGTGATTTAGCATGAAGCTACTACTGACCTCCTGATGACACATCAGAAGGACAATCATCTGCTTCCAGACTGCGGTTGACTATGGCTAAGTGAAATTGTGGAAAACAGAACCACGGATAGGGGGAGACTGTTGTAATCTAAATTAGAAAAAAAATATGTGGAATTGAGTTACTTTATATATAAACTCATATAATTCAAATAAATACTAAAAAGCTGTATGTATGAGTGAAATTACACTTTTTGAATAAAACATGTCTTGAGAAAATGGTAATTATAGGTCTTCCGACTCTATAAGACTAACAATGATCATTTTGATAATTTAAAAACAGTATTTTAGCCTATTTACTTTCCTCCTGAATATACTTTTTAAAAAAGTGAGTTGTTATAATACATTTTAAATACAAAGATCTCATTTTATTTCATTTTATTTTATTTTATTTCTATAGGACTTTGGAGATGATGGTTCCTTGTATATTACTAAGGTTACCACAACTCACATGGGCAATTACACCTGCTATGCAGATGGCTATGAACAAGTCTTTCAGACACACATCTTCCAAGTAAACGGTAAGAAATATGGTGTTGTTATCATTGCTTTATGCTTCTCTATAAATTCAAAGAATATCACAGTTGATTAGGAAGGCAAGGCTTCATTTTTTTTTAATTTGACAAGACCTCGGTTTTTGTTTGTTTTGTTTTGTTTTAAGACTTATTGTCAGTGTAAAACCTTTTTCAATTTAAAAAGCAGGTGGTTTAGTGAATAAATGCTATAAATTTTACCACTTTTCTCATCGTGAAATAGTACAAAGTAACTAACTCATTCTAATTGGAAAATTAAAGCATAAGAAATTTAAATTACTTTTTGAAATTTAAATATCAACAATTAGGCAACTATATAAATTTTAGAAACTGAAAAAATTAAGCATCTTGAAATTTTAATCAGATTATCTGGTTGATCTTATTACTGATATAAAAAACTGCTATTTATGTACAGCAAATGTTATACTCTCAACGGTTAATTTAATGGCTGTGAACATTGGGCATGTAGGCTGATATTCTTTTTTTTTAAGATTTTAATTAATTTATTTATTTGAGAGAGAGAGAGAGAGCATGTGGTTGGGGGTGGGGGGACGGGCAGAGGGAGTGGGAGAAGTTGACTCCCGGCTGAGCAGGGAGCTGGGCTCCGGCTTATTCCCAGGACCTGGAGATCATGACCTAAGCTAAAAACAGACGCTTAACCGACTGAGCCACCCATGGGCTCCTGATATTATTCTTATAATCAGAGGGTTTTTTTCTTTTTCTGATTTAATTCAAATTTTGGCTATTTAGTTCAATTGATTGTATAGGATTGTATGTAAGATACATTAATTCACACTGATTCACTTCCATATTGATATATATATTACTTTACTTCATGATTTACTGAAAGAAAACAGAAGCTTAGTTGGCATGCCATAGAAACAGCAAGATGGCTAGTGTGGTTTGTATGAATTAAGAGGAAAGTGACAGATAAGAGCTTGGTGAGGTAGCCCGGGGTCAGATCACATGGATCCCTAGGGACCTAATTAAATATTGGATTCCCATTCTGAGTGTAATGTGGGAAGCCATCAAAGTATTTAATGTATGAAGTGGCATATTCTAATTTGTTTTAAGATGACTGGAATCACTGAGATCTGTTAAAAAAATATTTTAATAGTCTAGGAAAGAGATAATGGTGGCTTAAAATATAGTGTTAATGATGAAGAGATAAAGAGTGGTTAAATTTAGAATATTTATTGAAAGTAGATCTGATGATATTACTGAGGAATGGCCTGTAAATATAGGAGAGAATTTTTAAAAAATAAACCCAAGTAATTTGAAGCATTTAGATATATCCTTGTGACATTAACTGGATATAGAAGCAGCATATTTGGAGACTGAGTGAGACTAATATATATATTTGGACAAGTTAACTTCAATACAATTTCTGGATGGAAATCAAGTATGCAATTCAGTATGTAAGTCTGGAGATCAGAGGAGAGTGACAGCCTAAAGATGTATATTTAGATAATATCAATGTGCAAAAACTGTATTTAAAGCCATAAGTTGGAGCTTGATGAGGTCACCTTAGGGATGAGTATAAATATTCATACTAAGAATTGAGCCTTGGAGCTGAGGTCAACAAGTGGAGAAAACAAGACTTAGAATGAGCACCTTGTGATGGAAAGTGTGTCCTGAGAAATCAATTAAAAAATGTTAAAAAAAAAAAAAAGGTTGAGAAGATTGGAGAGTTTATGGTTTGACTGTTACGGGCACTCAACAGAAGTAGATCTAGGCCTTGGTTTCTAATGCAAACCCAGTTGTAACTAAACATGGGTCAAGGCTTGGAAGAGAACTTTCAAGGACGCTGGTGAAGAGAGCAGACAAGGTACAAAGGAGGTGATGCATGGTATTCCCAGTGGTCTCAGATGTTTGGAGTAGGACTTTGGATACAGCAGTTGTACCTGGGGATACGCAATCTTGAGAGGACAGAACAAATCTGTGTGGGGGGATATTCTCTACCTAGATGAAGCATCCTGGGGAAATAGTTGTTGTTGCAAATCTGGTTCTTCCCTCTTTGTTGTGATTGTTTACAGACTAATGGCCTCTTTGACAAGACTGATGCTCTGAGCTCTTTGTTTGTTTCCTGAGAGATTCTCCAGTTTTGTTTTGGTTAACAATTAGTTCTGTCTTTTATATTCACTCCCAGTTCTAGTTCGTCAGTCTAAGGACCGGCTGGTTGAGCTCTTATAGTTTGTAGAGCAGTGAATGGTTCATGTTCTAGCAGTATCAGAATCACATGACAAAATTATCAAAAATGTAGAACTCTGGACTCCACCAGGACTTTCTGGAAATTGATTTGAAATCTGCATTTTGGCAAGCTTCCTAGGTAATTGTGATGCTTGGTAAAGCATGAGAACCATTCCAAATCACTGTTGTTTCGGAGTTTCTGCTCCCCATTCATGTCTTAAGCAGGCTTATTACATAACTTACTCATTTGCATGCTCCAGCTGGGAAGCCCAGTAAGAAGGCTTTGAGCCAAACTGCAGGCTTTCTTGTTGCAAGATGTGCCCTGAACAGCACTGGAGAAATGCAGCTTCCCTATTTCATCCCCTCCTTGTGAATGAACGGCTTCCTCTGTGATCTCAAGGTTTTTCTGAAGATGGAATGTGGGAATAAAGGAACCATGAGGCCTTAGCAACAGAGCCAAGACCATCATTCTCAACATTATGAATTAATTTAGAGGACTTCAATACTAGCATTGACTACCAGTGAGATCTAATGCTTTCTCCCTTCTAGAAACAAAGATCCCAGAGCTTGGGAGTAAAACCCTTCTCTTTCTATTACCTTCTACTGTGTTTAATCTGCTTCAAAATCCTTCGTATAAATGTTTTTATGAAGGCATGGGGTTTGCAAAAAGGGAAAATAATAATATTATTGCTGAACATTGGTTGAGACTGAACAGAGAGGGAACTGCAGTAGCTGCTAGAGAGTGATGTGGAGTTAAAGGGGGGATTTTATAAACATTGCAGATACGATACTCTTTTATGCTGATATGAATAATCCAGTAAAGAGGAAATGCAGATCATTTAAGAGAAAAAAGGGAAAATTGCAGTAGTCAAGTTTTTTAAAAGTTGATGTAATTAGTACACACATGGAGGGATTGGTCTTTGGAAGATGAATAGTTAATCTGTTGAAACAGGGAGCAAGACAGACTGGGAACAGATGCTCAGGGTGGGAGCATGAGGAAATAATCCTCTTTGCATTGCTTGGATTTCTTCAGTGCAGTCAGGAATACCAACTATTGAAAGTGCGGAGTTTGTAAGTGCTTGTTTGAGCAGAAGAGATATAAAATAATTATCTTGCAGAGCAAGAGAGTGATGGAAATAGCAGCCGGTAGTTGGTATGTCAGGCAGATCTTTGGGTGTTCTTGAGGTGATATATATTAGTATGTTTTCCTTCAGTTGTGGGTGGCTGTGCATTTGCAATCATAGAAAGAAGAGATTTGGGTTTAATCAGCATTTTATTTTGTCAGGTGAGTAAGTGGGAGAGAGACAGGCATGAGGAAAATAAACAAGTTTACAAGAAAATGATTATAATGATGGACCACAGAAAAAGTGGTAAGGTAAGGTAAGGGGTAGGTAAGGAAAGCAGTGAGACCATGAGAAATGTGAAATGAAGTAAAATATTGACTGGTGTTTCCAAGTTGATCAAGTACCGCGAGAACGGGATACTAAAGAGAGCGAAATGCAGTACCTTCACTCAAAGCATTTTCTTAAGGCATCTGGCACTTTCTCTTTATCAGAAACACTTTTAATTAGGTCAAGTTTGTGCAAAGGAATGTATGAACCACTAAGGTTTGATAGGTGTTCGGGGAGGCAGCTGTTCTAAATCTAACTTGCCAGTTCTAGTCTTAGCTGAAAAGGAGAAATGAAGTGAAGAATAACATTAATTCATCAACATCAACCATAGTAGATCAAAATCTTGTTCTACTGCATTTTGATCAAGGAGGGAAGATAATAAGTGCATTTCAAGGATCATCTTTAATATTTAAACCTATTTGAAGAAAACAGAAGGCTCAGTAGAAAATATATTATGTGTATATCAGTAACAGATTACCTTTGGGCGTAATAACAGAGACCCCAAATAACAGGGGCTTCAGGAAGCTACAGCTGTGGTTTTATTATGCATAAAAGAAGCCCAGATGAGGTGTTTCAGAAGGCAACTCCATCATGTCACCATTATCCTTTGCTTCCCCTACTGTGGTTAGAACACAGTTTCCATTCTCCATGTCATCCCATGTTTTCCAAATGGCAGTGGAAATTCTAATCATCATAGTCATATTTCAACAAGGAAAAAGGAAGAAAGAGGAAGGAAAAATAACACCTGTCACCTGAGAGAGCACTTTTAAAATAACTTTAATGGAAGTACCAATAACTTCCATGACCCTCTCTAAATGCAGAGATTAAAGTATATTTCTTTGGTCTTGTTTTGCCAGCCACAACAATTAAGGGTTCAATTATTTACAAGGAGGAATAAATATCGGGGAATTAAGTGGCCATCTTTGTCACAAAGAAGTCTGGTGTATCAAAACATTTTGCAAAACAGTAGGAGAGCAATGACACTTTATAAAATTACTTAGAAGTGGTAGGATTAGCTGTAAAGCAGCACTAAACAAGTGATTTCTCCTTTTTTTTTTTTTTTGGTGTTTTCCTTTCCTTTGGTTTTATGGTGTTTTATATTTGGTATAATAACTTTAAATGTATATTTTGTGTATAAATAAGTAGGATAAACTTGAGATCACTCAGAATATTGTTACAGGCCAATAACAAAAAAAATAGTTGGGAATGAACTGTGACAATGGAAAAATACATGAAAATGCAAGAAAATGCAAATCAGATTAGCCAAATGGCACATTTATAGACCAAATAAATCTCTAAACTGGTTTGACTCATTTTCTACTCTTCATCCACTTTTCCGAAAAGGTTAAAAAGGCCTTTAGAAAATTAAGTTTTCATAGAAAACTTAACATATTTATCTGAACAATTTTTCAATTAGTAATAAAAATAAAATAGATCATCGATTACCATAAAAAGCTCTGAAAATACCACAAGTTATTGGAATTTGTGAAAGTGTTTTTGAAGTGCAAAGACTATTTAAATATCCCAGGGTGCAAGCCAAATAAGTCTATCAATAGCCCTGTTTCTTTTCAAACAATGCAAAATTAGATTATTGAAATATGAGAGTGCTTCTGTGTCCTTGTCAGAAGAAACATTATGTATAAATCAAAGGAGCTTGACTCTGCCAGTGGAATTCATTTCATGCTTTTCCTTTTCTTTTTACATAAAGCAAATCGTCTTTAGATCTTCAGCTTATGATACAGAATGTTTGAAATTTTAAAAGTCATTCAGTGTTTACACTACCCTCTGGGCAGAAAGCTTGTCCCTATTCACAATAGACCCAGAATGTATGTTGTAATTTCTCTCTCGTTCATATTGTTTAAGACCTCACACATAATATCAAGTGGATTTTTTTTTTTCCTGCTCATGTCAGAAAAGTCTGCACAAAATTGCTGGTTTTATAAGATGTCCATATAGAACACCCCCATTTTTCTCCTTCAAAGTTTGAAAACATCTAAAAGAAGACACTAGAGCCAGAGGTACAGGTATGCCAGCATCACCTTCTTTACTGACAAAGCTGTTTAGAGAACATGGCTTAAGCCTGGGCAACAATGGCTTGGTTTGTCTTGCATCATAGACTTGAACTTCCTTCTCCAGTCACAGGCAGCCTTCCCAGCCTAAGTGCAGACGGGAATAAAACCTTGCTGCAAGCAGTAAGATCCAGAGAGCAGGTGGTGAGAGGCCTACCTCCCCCTTCTCACTCCTCCTCCCTCAATTAGGAGGGAAAAGATGAGAGAAAGAAAAGCCTTGAAGGTTACTCTGGCTCAGAGATTCTCTGTGGTTCCTGGGCAAGCAGCATCAGTAACCTGTTTTGAAGGCAAATTCTCAGGGTGCACCCACAGCTACTGACTCAGAAGCTCTGTGCATGAGGTAGAGTGATCTGTGTTTTAACAAACTCTCCTCGTGATTCTGATCAAGTTTCAGGATCACTGCTTTAGAAATGTCATTCCCTAGAGACATGAGAAGTGGGAGTATGTGTTCCTTCCTTATACACTCCGGCTTTATTTTCTTAATTTCGACTTGAAACTAAGCTTATCTTGGGAAGTGGCTGTGTCTTAGGGGGTGGGACCAGCCACGCATCAAATCAGTCATCCCTCTCATGAGGCCCGGCAGCAGACGGTGTCAGTGTTGATGTCTTGCCCAAAAGCCCACCCTGGCCACCTCAACCATGGTGGACATCCCCTGACAGCTTGATGCTACAGGAACTTGTCCCAAACTGCTCTTCCTAAGAATTTTATTTGACACAGGAAGCTTTATCAGCTGGACTCAAGGCAGCCTAGATGTGCCAGGGATTTAATGTCTTACAGGGACAGTCCTGAACCAGTGAGGGACACAAGTCAAAAAGTAAGTATCACCATTTCCCATTCACTCAGAGGGAAAATTCTGAGGTGCATTCTACATGATTCTCTTTTCTTTCTTCTCCCCTTCCTTCCTTCCTCCCTTCCTTCCTCCCTCCCTCCTTCCCTTCCTTCCTTCCCTCCTCCTTCCCTTCCTTCCTTCCCTCCTCCTTCCCTTCCTTCCTTCCATCCTCCTTTCCTTCCTTCCTTCCCTCCTCCTTTCCTTCCCTCCTTCCCTCCCTCCCTCCTTCCCTTCCTTCCTTCCTTCCTTCCTTCCTTCCTTCCTTCCTTCCTTCGCCATTTTTCTTTCCTCCATCTTACTTTCCTGGTCTCTAACTTGTGTTTCCTGGGATCACATCCCAAATCAGCAACATGAATCTAAGTTCTTTTCTCAGAGCTGTTTTTGGGGACATTCACATTTAAGAATGTCCTTACCTTAATAATAATCGTTGCCCTTTGGTTGCTCCCTCTGTAAGCTACTGGTAGGCACCATATGTTTGCTTCCAGAAGGCTTTGAAATACGATTGAACATTATGTTAATTCATGAACTCCAGAGTCTGAAAGTTCTGTCTCTGTTATTCCCCATGCTTAATTATGTCCAGTTGTTACACTGCACAATAGAGCTCTTCGGAGCTTCTGCAATTAGATTAAATCATGACATCGAGCACTACAATTACGTAATAGCAAGAGCATACAGATGCTCAAACTTTAATATGTAATCTAATTATTAAATTCCCACAGAGAAATAAAACTTCAAAGATTAACGTTTCAAAGAAATTTGTCCAAAGTAATTAATATTCAAAATTAAAGTATTCTGCCCTTGCAACATAAAATCTAAAGAAAGTCCAAATGTTTTAATTACAAGTAAAGTCCAAGATCAAATTCTTCCCTAATTTCTTATTTTGTTCTCTTTTGGTGAGAGAGGTCCTTGAAAAATTTATGGCTTTGGTATAACTTCAACATCTTTATCTTGGGCTAATTCTCATTAGATTTAAGTGTACTATCTTGCTATTTGTTTTCAAATGGTCATATCTATTCTTTATTATTTCCTTGTGTTTTGCCTTCTGTTGGATTGCATAATTTTTAGAATTCTATTTTATTTTCAGGATTGGCTTGTTAGCTATATCTCTTTGTTCAATTTTCTTAAGTGTAGCTATAAGCTATACTTACATTATGCAACTTTAACTTATTACTATGTATCTTCAAATAATATTTGATTACTTCACATTTAAAATAAGAACCTTAAAACAGAAATCTTTGATCTCTCCCTTTCAATCCTTTGTGATAATATTGTCAAGTATTTTATTTCTATGTATGTTATAAACTCTACAACACGTTGTTTTATTTCTGCTTTTAATAAGTAAGTATCCTGGGGTGCCTGGGTGGTTCAGTTGGTGAAGCATCTGACTCTTGATTACAACTCAGGTCATGATATCAGGGTTGTGGGTTCAAGTCCTGAGTAGGGCTCCGTACTCAGCAGGAGAATAGAAGAGAAGAGAAGTCAGTTATATTTCTTGTTTTGCTTTGTTTTGTTTTTAATTTCCCTCTGGATGTTTTTTAAAGTTTTCATTTTTCACTGGGTTTCAGCAATTTACTTATTATTATTATTTTTTTTACTTGTATTTATCCTGTAGGGAATATTCAGCTTCTTGGACTTTGGGATATACATTTTTCAACATATTTGGAAAAACAAATTGACCATTGTTTTAAGTAGATTTCTGCTTTCTCTCTCCATTAGGAATTCAATTACAGATATGCATGACTGCTTGACATTTTTCCACAGGCCACTAAAATCTGTTTTATTTGTTTTCCTACTCGTGCTTTGCTCTCACTATACTTCAATTTTGATAGTTTCTATTGCTCTGACTTCAAAGTCACAAATCTGTTTTTCTGCATGTATAATTTGCCATTAAGCCCAAAGTATTTTTAAAAATATATTTCAGATATTGAATTTTTCAATGTTAGAAGTTTCAGTTGTTTTTTATAATCCCCATTTTCTCCTTAATTGTGTTCATGTTTCCCCTTAAATATTTGAACCTATCTGTACCAGGTGTTTTGAAGATCATTTCATGGTCTCTGAAATTTTATGTTTTTCTCTATTGATCAATATTTTCTTGTATATGAGTCACATTTTCCTTCTTCTCACATCTGTCTTCTGTTGTTGTCGTTTTTTTTTTTTAATTTTTCTTTTAGATGATGGAAATTGGTGAGAGAGATTTGCGGGATTCCTTTTAGAAGTGTTGCTTTGACATTAACTTAGTGGCGTATCTGTTATACCCTTTTTGAGGCTTTCTTTTTAACTCGATTTGAGTATTTCTAGAGTAACCTTTACACTAGGGTTTGCTTCACTATTTTCCTAAGATGTAGTGTTTCTAGGGTGTCTATGAGGTGTTTAATGAAGTTCCTTTAATCTAGTAGGCCTTCTAATAGGTCTGTCTACTTGGGAGTCTGATTAATCTAACTCATATGTCACCTATCCTTGAGTAAGCTCTTAGAGATTTTAAATTTTAGCTCCCTAGTAGTAGTTCTTTCTATAGTCATTGAATTTTGCCTGACTTTGTGGAGTTTCATCCTATAGTTTGAGCTAAAGACCCAACACATACCTTCTTCAGATTCCTATAGCTCTCTATCGCTCCATATTTCTGTCCTTTCTGGTACTCTCCCTACAAATTCCAGATCTCAAGGTTTCCTGAATTCCAATCTCTTTTATTTCAGCAAGACCCTTTAATTCCTCTGCCTCACATCAATGTAAATTAAATGTCTCTAGGCAGGAAGCTGAGGCAATTATAAACTCAACCTATTTTTTTTTCTTTTCTTTCGAGGATCATGATCTTCTGCTGGTGGTTTTGCAACATTTGATAGCAGTTGTTTCATATTGGTTCTATATATCTACGGCAGAGGCTTATCTGCTCTACATTTTCTATCATGACCTTATATCTCACAGGAACCATTTTTTTTCTTCAAATTTTTATTTAAATTACAGTCAGTTAATATACAGTGTAATATTAGCTTCAGGTATAGAATTTAGTGATTCATCACTTACCTACAACACCCAGTGCTCATCACAAGTTCCATCCTCAATACCCATCACCTATTAAACCCATCTCCCCACCCGCCTCCGCTCTGGTAACCATCAGTTTGTTTTCTATTGTTAAGAGTCTGTTTTATGCTTTGCCTCTCTCTTTTTTTTTTTCCTCCTATGTTCATTTGTTTTGCTTATTAAACTCCACATATGAGTGAAATCATATGGTATTTATCTTTCTCTGACTGACTTGTTTCACTTAGCATAATACTTTCTAGCTCCATCCACATCTTTGCAAATGGCAAGATTTCATTCTTTTTGATGGCTGAGTAATATTCCATTATATATGTATATGTATATATACATATATATACTATATATATATATACATACACACATATATATACTATATATATATATATATATATATATATATATACATACACACATATGTTCATTATATCTATTCATCAGTCAATGGACATTTGGGATCTTTCCATAATATGGCTATTGTTGAAAATGCTGCTATAAACATCAGGGTGCCTGTGCCCCTTTGAATCTGTATTTTTGTATCCTTTGGGTAGATACCTAGTAGTGCAATTGCTAGGTCATAGGTAGTTCTATTTTTACGTTTTTGAGGAAACTTCATACTGTTTTCCAGAGTGGTTACGCCAGTTTGCATTGCTACCAACAGGGTAAGAGGGTTCACAGGAACCATTTTTTAAAAGACTGAGAGGTTTTATTAGTTAGAGGCAAGTTTCCTCATGACCCTTATTTGTAAAGCTTCTGAAAGTTAGTAGACATGGCTGATGTTGACAGCATCAACACTATATGAAATAAATTTAGGAATTTTGTCTTGTTCTCAGTGTCTAGTACTTAATTCTGACAAGAGCACAGCAGGTACTCGGTAGTATATGAGGGGAGGAGAATGAGAGGCAATAACGACAAAAGGCTTGTTTGGCTGTGGTGGAATAGGAGTCTTTCTATATCAATTTTTCAAGGTTAAAGAAATTATACTTAATTGATCATAACTACTCCAAAATAGGTTAATTGTGTGATTATGTGTTAAAAAAGAGACTATTTGTTATCTCCCAAAAAATATTCTATAGTTTTCTTTAGTGATAGAGGCCCAGTTTTAGCCAATTCAATGGCTACCCACCTAAAACTACCTTTCGTAGATCTCTTTGAAGCTAAGTATTGTCCTGTGACAAGGTTTTTGCCAATAGAGTATGATAATAACTAATGTGTTTAATGTTTGGATTTTATTTACTTATTTATTTGCTTGTTTGTTTATTAACGATTTTACTTATTTGAGAGAGAGAGAGAGAGCGCACAAACAGGGTGAGTGGTAGGCAGAGGGAGAAGCAGGCTTCCCACTGAACTGGGAGCCCAATGTGAGGCTCGATCCCAGGGCCCTGGGATCATGACCTGAGCTGAAGGCAGATGCTTAACTGACTAAGCCACCACTGTGCCCCTAATGTCTGGATTTTAACATAAAAGGGAAGATATGTGCTTTCCTTCCTATTTTTCTCTGTTTCTGCTTATTGGACTATGGATCTGATAGTAGTAGCTGAGAAGTTATGTTCAATTTAGAGAAAGGAATTTGTTTTAAAGTTAGCAGAAGAAAATGATAGGATGCTCCTGGGTGTGGAAGGCTTAATAATGTCCTAACCCCTGGAACTTGTGAATGTTACCTTAAATGGCTTTTGAGGAGACTTACATATGTGATTAAGTTAAGGGGCTTGAGTTGGAGATATTATCCGGGTGAATTCTAAATATAAGCGTCCTCACACAAACAAGGCAAGAAAGTCAAAGAAGGAAATGGGACATATGATAACAGAAGGAAGAGGTTGATAAGGGGGTTTAGTCCAAGGAATGCAGACAGTCTCAAGAAGCCAGAAATTACAAGGAGACAGATTTTCTCCTAAGACTCCAAAATGAGCCAACCCTGCCAGCACTTTGACTTTAGTTCACTAAAATTGTTTTTGGACTTTTGGCCTCTAGAAATGTAAGAGAATAAATTTTTGTTGCTTTAAGCCACTAAATCTGTAGTCATTGTTTCAGCAACACTGGGTTCTGTAACAAGATCAAGTTACCAAACTAACCTTTTGCCATTTATAAGGACTTATTTTTGGCTTAAGTCACTGTATATGGGTCTCTTTGTTATACAACTTAACCATGTCCACACTATCAAGCCACCATACCATTTTATGACCACGTATCAGAGGTTATATCTTATTGAAGCCATGACTGTATTGTTGCTTTGTTAAATCAGTTCAACCAACATCTTATCTTTATTTATCAGGTTTATTCTCATTTTGCTACAGTCCAACTGCAGATTGGTAGAGGGGCTCTATTTGATTCATTCAGTGATCCAGGATCCTTCTATCTCTAGGCCACAGTATTATGTAAGACAATGCTACCGCATGGCCTTGTTACAGTTTGTGAACTATTTCTCTGAACTGTTAACTGTTATCCATCCATAAAATAAAGTATAGAAATTATTAGTAAGCTCAAAAAGTTTTTTATAGTAATTGCATATTTCTACACCATCCATATAAAGGATCTTATTATCTGGTAACTATAGAGGTTGAAGAAAAAGAAAAAGATCTCCCAATCACAGATAGTTTGAGAATCACTTCCCTAAAGCCTTGGAGTCCCCTACTAGATCCTCTGTGTTTGTTTGTTTGTTTGTTTGTTTGTTTGTTTGTTTGTTTGTTTTTAGCATATAACAGAAGAGACAACACTTGAAGGATTGTGTAGGAAGCTTATAGGGTAGGCCTTATAGCAGATAGCACTTTTGCCTACTTATGAGGATTCATAATTAGTACATTCTGTTGTAAGGGAGTTTGAGAAAGAGAAGCTGGCTCTGGGCTCAGAAAGAAACAGGAATACTTTTAGTGTGCATCTAGCCTGATTTTGCCATGAGAACACAATGCTCAGAAGCTTTCTGGGAGAAAGACCAAATGGTGTAAAGTGCCACCTCTTTCAGAAAACATTTAAGACAATCATGTTGTCTCTGGGGAATAAGCATTTTTGGACCCATTGCCACATGGAATTACTTGCATTTATGAAACCAGGTCCGCAAGGATTTCACCAAGGCCCCATATTGCTTCAGCTGACATATAGCCTTTAGCTGATTCTGAAACTAAAATTGAGATTAATGTTTCTGAAAACTACGCCTTCAGGGGACTACTGCTGACCTTAACTTCACCATAAGCTCTACACTGTATCATTTCCTCAGTTTAGAAGGATTGCAGACCTTGTGTAGTGTTTATTTCTATTACATTTTCCCCTGCTCTACTGCTCTCTTTCTCTTAGTTGTTCCATTATTTATTTCAGGAGAGTTCACCAACTTCATTATCGTCTTAATTTGGACTCTTTCCTTTCTCCTTTGGCAGGGCAGTATGCTAGAAATAAGTGTCTTCCTTCTTTTTTATTGCTCTCTGCTTTTGGGCCCAAACATTTTTGTTCTCATGTATTTCTTTATATGTTGTCCTGTGGGATCTGTCACAGCGAGAGATTTGAAAATATTGCATCTGGACCTGCCAAAAACATTCACAGTCCAAACAAATATTTTCCACCTTCTCCTTCTTGATTCAAATACTTTCACCCAGAGGTTCTTCTTCCATTAGAACAATATCTAACCTGTGTCCAGACATGATCCATCATTATCCTGCCTAGAATCCTTTTAGCATGTTTCCTCTTCGCTCTGTCTTCGTTCGGACTCTTCATTCCATATATTTCCTGGTCATGTGCCGTTAGCTGTAGAGGATAGCCCCAGGGTCACCTGCAATAACTGTCATTTTGAAATATATCTGGAATGCTATGAGAATTTTAAGCTGCTCTTCTGTCTTTCTAATATTTTTTTCCACAATTGGTGTAAACACTTGATAGAGATCTGTGAAATATGATTCTCATTTTTGCATATTTTAGACTTTATATAATCCTTCCTATTTTTGTGTATCCCTAACTTCACCTTTGTGAGGTCTGCTCATGTCCCTACTGTGCTTAAAATACTATCATGGCCTCCAGTGTCACTTAGATTAAAAGCCAGTCTTTTGCATGCCCTTCGAAACACTAAATGTTCGCATTTTTGTGGCATCTTCCTATCCTGCTACTCTTCCCCTTGTAAATTCTACTCCAGCTGCATTTAATGCTCTTTTTGTCTTTAAATATAACAAGCATTTGCAGTTGGCTATTCCCTCTGCCTGAAGAAACTTTCCAGATCCCCACCAGGCTCAGTTCCAACCTCCTTCAACTCTTTGGTTAAGTGTTCCTTTTTTATTGAAATCTATGCAGACTATACAATTTAGAATTATAACTAGTCCCCACCTTCCCACTTGCAGTCACTCTCAACTTTATTTATCGATAGTGCTACTATCTTCTAATAACTCCATACATCCTAACATACTATTTACACTGGGTTTTTTCCCCTTATATTTTAACATCCTTGAAATAAATGTTATAACCTACAACCCTACAATCTAGGGTTATAAGGAGCAATGTGTATTAAACTGGAAGCAATTTTTTTCTTTGTTATTGATACATAAATAATAGCATCTTAGACTTAAGTGAGGCAAATTACTTATTTAATATGTTCATAGTTTAGTTTTGGTCTTCCTTCACTGGAGAAGATTCCTTCTCTCTCTCTCTCTCTCTATATATATATATATATCTGTCTCTCTGCTTTTTGGTACCCAGAACAGTGCTATTTGCTTGATAAGTGCATATGAATAGATAAATAAATGTTCCCCTTTGGTCCCTGGTTCAGGATCCCTTTGAGAAATCATTCTAGTCTGTTCTCTGAGATTTTTCCATTCTCTTCAGCTGTCGGATCGCAGGGGGACTACCTAGGTTTTATTAAATAGACAACTAAAACGTCCTTAGTTTTGAATGATACCCTTTTTAAGAGCTGCCTGTTCATGACATGTGCATGTGCATGCGTGTGTGTGTGTGTGTGTGTGTGTGTGTGTGTGTGTGAGAGAGAGAGAGAGAGAGAGAGAGAGCGAGCGTACGCACTGGACTTCAAGATCTAATTTTCCTTTTCCTGTCAGGCTGCTCTGGCCTCTAAGATGTCCTCCTAAGTAAATCTCTCTTTTCCAGTTTAATCAGTCTTTCTACCTTTCCTTTGTTTTCATTTTCTGCTACTTATGTCCTGATAGAAAATGAAAGTATATTTTTAAATTACTTCAGTTCCTCCTTGACACTGTGAACAAACCTAATTCTTAGAGACAGTGGGGTATGGAAGTTTAATTGCCAGTTTAGGTTTTTACTTGGTAGTATTTTCACCAGCAGTTGTTTTTCTATTCAGCCCTTGAGATTTATTTCTCTAGAATAAAGATAAGATACTTTTTAGTGTTGCATTTGTCTATCAGTAAAATATATAATCTTTTTTTTGCGTCAAGACGCATTGAAGATCTCTGCAATCTATAGCCACGATCAGAGTTTATACAATCAAGGAAACCAGGGTACTTGTTACCACTAGCAGTGGGCTGGTGCTTAAGTCTTTGAAAAAGTTCCCCTTCACAGAAGTTATCCCTGCAAGATTCTTCCTTTGTAACAAGAAGGTAGTCAATGGAATTTGGGTAGTCAGTTTAGTATAGCCTACCTAGGTATGCCACTAATCATATAAAGGAGTAACCTGTACTTAGTGCTTTGTAACACTAATGGAAATTGGCTGCCTATGCATTAGGGAAAAAACCCCACAAAAACACTTCCTACAGACATGGTTGAAAAACACAGCAAAAGGCACTTACTGATAGATAAAAGAGACTTACCTTTACTTTGGCCTTGATTAAAATACCAGGCCAAAGTGCACCTGTGTAATTCAAAATTGAATTATGGCAGCCTATACACACAGGGTGACCTGCTTCTTAAGGTTTGTATTTGTTAGACACACTTCTGCCTGCATAAACACAGTTATGCATTTATGGGGGAAAAGTCACCCAATGGGATCAAATCTAATTAGCCCGTATTTATTAAAGCTTACGGCCTAAAGCCACTTGCTAAGGCTGCAGCATATAGAAATCAACTTTCCTACGCTCTCTCTCTGTATATATAAAATCACCCTCAAAGCATGTACTATCTGAGTTAAGTTACCCACCAGACCCATTTCAAAAGCTGTGATTCTTCCTAGTGTTATTATGTCAACCAAACTTTACTCTGTAAATTTGTCAAAGCTTCCTGAGCATCAGACGTTGAGCATTTAGGAGACGGTAAATAACCCCCGTTTCTTCCCTTCCTGATCTGATCTTCGGAAGCAATTGCGAGAAAGACAGTGAGTTACATAAAGGACAGGATATCATCTACATTGTGGAAAAGCTGCTTAGAGAATGTGGTTGAGATCAATGACAATTGTTTAATTTCCATAATTTAATGTGTCCACTAACTCATGAGCATTGCTATAGACCTGAGCACATGGAAAGAAAGCCAATACCTGATTTTCTCCAGAGCAGAACAACACACATCCTCTTTACAGACAGACCCAAAGTATGAGGAGGAAGAACTGAATGAACTCAGTCCTTCTTAAAGCTTGTCAAGCAGGCGCACCATCCCTCCTCCCACTCCCCATTCGTGAACTTCCGAAGATCTGGGGAGAGATACAATTGTCTCCATGAATCTAAGAGTTACTTGGAGTCTTTTGTTAATAGGAGCAAATCTCTCAGGTAGATGACTCATTCTCAGATACTACTGTTTTGTATTCACCCACAATTAACTCAGACCTAAATTTATTCGGCCAGAATTCTTTTAGGGTACAAGTGAATGTATTTATGGACTTTTATGGGTAAGTGAATGTACTAAATCTTATTTTTAAATATTACAAAATTATTTTTCTTCATAAAATTATAATATGATTATATCGACAGACACATTTAGATTAGCATGACCTAGTTTACTGGGCTGGTTTATGCCTGTCCATAGAAGTGATATTTCATAGATTATTTCTGTATATCCAAGTACTAGGTAATGTTACAAAACACTCATGAGGTGGCCAGCACTTAAAGAACAGTATAATGACTAATTAATGTAATGACACTTGTATAACAAGAGAGTGGAAAGAAGGTTAATGTGATAATGAGGCTTATTTGATCTTAAAGATTTAGCATGAAGGAACTCTCAAGATAGCTTAATTAGATTTTAAGCACCTTTTGCAATTTGCATGTGTACTTGTTAATCCATATGTTCTAAAAATAAATTTTACTTCTTTTAAATTAATGAATTTGTCTAATCTCTTCCCTTATGCTGTTTTACTGTTATTGGTGATGGTGTTTCCCTAAATTTTTCAATTGATGTATGTATTATTTACTATTTTTCTTCCACATTATGCTTAAATTGCAGTTCAATTCAAAATAGTAAGACGTTTTAAATTGTGAAACAACAGCTTAGTATAATGCAGGCAGTTATGACCAGTCATGACCGGATTAACTCCTTTCTTTGTATGTCATTTAGCACACTGTATTACACTGTACAATATATCAGTAAATGTGATTGCATTATTTGATACCTGTGTCATTTTTAAACTTGGCCAAATGGAAAGAACATTTTAGAAATTAATTCAACAATGAAGTAGTTTAATTGTAGACTGTTTTCTGGTGCCTTGGGAAAGTATAGAATTCCATTTTCACATTCCGTATTTAGGCTTTGATGAGTTCTCCAAATTAATACCTCTTTATGCTTTTCTTATAAGTGATGGTTGTAATTTGTTTACATGATTTTTACTACCCAGTCCATATTTCTTTTTCAATGCAGTTTACTCTTGTAGCACATTACTTCTTGAAGTCATCAGGGCCTGAGTACCGGCATGGGTGGGCCTCCCATTCTCTTTGACCTCAGTCAGATCCATTTGCCAAGGCTCAATTCATGTTCCATGTTTATGTGCAGGTGGCTGGGAGCATTGCAGCTCAGTAATCTCTTCCACCTTAGACATCCTGCATTGCTATATATTGTCTTTTGTTTTTTTTTTTTTCACTAGAAGTAATTGAGTTGATTTTCATACCATCTTTCTTTAGGGTCTTAATGTATGTGGAGCTTTGCAATTAGATATCCAAAGAACGAGGGTCATGCTTCATAGATCCTTTGCTTTCTCTATAGGCTGAATTTTGTACTTTGCAGATAGCACACAGTAAGCAGATCCATACTGATCCATTTTGCTTGTTGAACTGGACAATTTTTTTTAATATACTAAAAAATAACCAATTAAATGGCTGCAGGCTGATGAAAATTGCCCACTGTACATATAACCAGGGTATTTGTGTCTCCATATACAGTTGACCCTTGAACAATGTGGAGGTTAGTGGCACCAACCTCCTCACATTTGAAAATCTATGGATAATTTTTGACTCCCCAAAAACTTAACTACCAATAGACTACTGTTGACTGGAATCCTTACTGATAACATAAACCATTAGTTAACACATATTTTGTATGTTATATGTTTACATACTGCATTCTTACAATAAAGTAAGCCACAGAAAAGAAAATTTGATTAAGACCATAAGGAAGAGAAAATACATTTACAGTACTGTACTGTATTTACCAGAAAAAAAGTTGCATACAAGGGGACCCATGCATTTCAAACCTGTGATGTTCAAGGATCAGCTGCACAGTAGTCTCACAATGATGAAACCAGTACTTGTAGTAAACTCACAGTAGATAAGGTCATTAATTAAATGTGGTGGTAAGCAAGGACAAAGCTCCTACCCATATAGTCTTTTTGTGAAATCTGAGGTGTCAGGTAAATCCAAAAAGTTTGTGTAATGTGCAAAGAAGAACTTTTCCAAAATGGGCCATGGACACATCCTAGCTTGAGTACATTTTTTCTTAGTAGCAGGACTGCCACTCATGTAGAGTAATAATTTTAGATGAGAGCCAAAGAGAAAGGTGTGGTCATGCAATAGCATTTTTTTCCTCAAAAATCTACACATATATTTATTGCAATGTATTTATGAAGATTATATTAAGCACAAGGAGGTTTCAATTTAGTTGAGATGATGAAGCAGGCATACTTCTAGAAGTTTAATGCTATAAATAAAGACTCCGTATTGATCAAGTGCTAAAAGATGTTGTTGTTACTGCTAGTTATGATGAATATGATGATGATGACAGACAAGAGAAGCCAGAAGAAGCTGAGAAGGTAGCATGGATCGGAAGGCTCTGATTATTTTGCTGTTCGTAAGGCAACCTGAGAAATTCTCCTTCGCTTCTGGCTCCACGTTTCCAGCTAACACAAATTAACTTAAGTAGCTTTGGCAGAGGTTAAGTCAAGAGACTGCTATACGCTAGCATCTAGAATAGTGACTGGGAAGTAGGCTTCATGACAAAATACAGGTAATTTTGTCTGTCATATAGTTGCACGAGGGATTAACAAAAGAAAATAGACCATTTGTGACTATCAGCAGGGCTCTATCACTATTAATAGATAATATATGCCATCAAGTTTTAAAAGTTTCCTCTAAATCACTTTTCTAGACCACTGGTTATTTTAAAATAAAAGCAAGTTATAAGCAAGCAAAACACCCAATGATAAGTACTACTACCAACAACTACAACAGTCCCTTTTCTCACAAATGCTAACTTAAGTCAGAATGTCTTAAAAATAAAAATTAAAAAAAAAAAGGTTTCTTAGAAAGTATCTGAGAAATTTTGTAGATGATAACAAGCATTTTACAGTAATTATCATGGTTTTAAAAACTGTATTACTTTTGAAAGTGAATATTTTAAAGTAACACATCAATTGTGTCAAGGGAATAATAATTGTTTACTGAAAGTAAGCTTTTAGAAGGGAGAAAATGTCTTATCTAATCAACTGATATATTTTAGCAAATATTTTAAGGTGTAGTGTAGCAAAAAAAAAAGTGGTAAATAGTAGTGCCATCTATTGATAAAACTGAAAACTACAGTTTCTTTTTAAGGAAAACTAAGACTTAATTTACAGGAATATATGTCCAAAAAAATTATTCCTTGTTGTTGTGATTATTTTAAATTATTATTGCATCACATCAAGTACTATATTTGTGTCAAAAATAATACTTGTATGGGTGTGGGTATATTTTTGTATTTATGTATATATTTATATGTATATATGATTAATCATGTTACACTTCCCATAATAAATGTTAGTTATTGATTTAAGTCTAGTTAAGCTTTTATCCACGATATAATAATAAATTTAATCACTGAAGAAAATTAACTTTAATATTATATACTTTTTTCAGCTAAAAAATTTAAGCAATAAATACCTATATGGTGAGTGATGAATCATTGTTTCTTTTTTATTTATTCTATTTTAATACACAGAAAATACTTTAACACATAAAAATTTGAATATTTACCTTTTAGCATACTACTATGACCATTTTAATATTTCTTTTTCTTTTAAATTTTGGCTTGATTATATATAATAACAGACTACTATTTAAAACACTCTTAAATTAGATTAGCTATTCTCAATAATTCTAAATTATACTTTCAGTTTTTCCAATTTGCCACAGTACACCTGGCTAGAACAATAGTTTAGGAGAGTTACATTTTTAAAAATATATACTAATTAAGGGACAATACTCCGGAGAGGAAAGGAGGAGAAAACAGTGGTAATATCCATTGACCTCGAGAGTTTGATCAGATTATATGTTGCAGGTGACATGTACCAGAGCATTAACAGGTGCAGCAGAGGAAGCAGTGGATTGACAAGAGCAGAAACAATAAAAACAAACATAGCCTTAATAGGGAGGAACTAAAATGGAGGGTGAGGTGAAACCAGGGCCAACTTTGGCATGCTAATGTGGTAACTATTAGAACATAAGGCTGATATCAAGCTCTTGTTCATTCATTTACTCACACATATGTAATTTATCTATTTTTATAACTGTAGGCTAGATCTATTATATGCTGTGCGGGATGCTGAGGCCCCAATAGGGAATTAATTATGATTAAGAATTAATTATACTCTTTGAGGAGCTTTCTGTCATTCTTGATGCTATTTCAACCTCTCATCTATTGAATACAAGCTGCCTTCTCCTTGAGAACTTTGCTGCCATTGGTGATAATAAATAGAGAAATACGTGATGAGCAAAATATGAATGGGACTACAAAGCTACAATAACCAAGATGGTGTGATACTGACATAGGACAGACATCTAGGTCTGGGGGAATTGAGAAAAGGAAATAGTTGGAAATTGGGGGAGAGCAAGGAAAAATAGGAAACTTTGAGCATGAACTGGAATTCACAAGATTGGCCTGATACCCATGTCAGTTCTCACTGCTTCCAACCTCAATGAGGTGAAAGTGTGAGATTCTGATCTCTTTTGGTCCGAGCCAAAGGCACACCACACCCAGAACTGACCAAGCTGAAGGGAAGGGGAGCAGTGCGGGCCTGGCCGCTGCCCTCCATCAACAACATCAGAGCCCAGAGAGGCAGCCCCGTGTGGGAGCTGCAAGGTCACCTGATGACCCTTTCCCAACATTCAGACGGCTTTGGGCCATCTTCTGCCCACCAAACCTCAGGTAAAATTAAAGTTAAACGAACTCTTATAAAAAAAAGCCCCCCAAAACATAAAACAAACTCTTATCACCTACTCTAACTGGAAAAATACAATAAAGGGAATTCTTGGATATGTAGTTCAGCCTAGCTACACTGAGACACTTAGACCTAATATTTTATTTTATTTTACTTATTTTATTATTTTATTTTATTTTTTACTTTTTCTTCACACAGATGATAACGTACTGTACTTACTGTTCTTGTCTTTTTTCCTTTTGTTTGATCTATAATTTTCTTAAAGGTTTTATTTATTTATTTATTTATTTGAGCGAGTGAGAGACAGAGAGGGAAGAGCACAAGCAGAGGGAGTGGGAGAGAGAGAAGCAGGCTCCCCACGGAGCAGGGAGCCAGATGCAGGGCTCCATCCCAGGACCCCAAAATCACAACCTGAACCGAAGGCAGACACTTAACCAACTGAGCCATCCAGGTGCCCCTAAGCTATAATTCTTACATCATAAAATTCACCCTTTTAAGGTGCACAATTTAGTGTTTTTTTGGTATATTCCCAGAGTTGTTCAGCCATCACCCCTAATTCCAGAACATTTTCACCATCACAAAAAGTAACCCTGTACCAATTAGCAGCCATTTGGCATTCACTTTCAATCCTCTAGCCCCAGGCAACCACCAATCTATTTTCTATTTCTATAGATTTGCGTTTTGTGGTACTTTAAAACTATCTTCCCTCCTTCACTATCTGCTCTGTGGAATTCAGGCTCCAGAATCAGACAGGAAAACAACAGGCTAACAGAGGCTGTTTACTCAGTTCATACAATTGAATAGTATAAGGTTAAACTCCTGGAACAAATTTTATATATTTATATATATATATGTAAAATATATATATATATAAATATATTTGAGAGAGAAAGAGAGGTATATAATTATATGTACATAGGTACATATATATTATATATTTATATATAATTTATATATATATAATTTATATATAATTTATAATATATATAATATATAATATATATAATAAAATAAAATAAAATAATAAAATAAAATAATAAAATATATATATAATAAAATAAAATAAAAATATATATTATATATATATAAATATATTTGAGAGAGAAAGAGAGGTATATAATTATATGTACATAGGTAGCTATGCATATATAGTTGGATAATATATTATCTATCATACATATGACAGTATGTAATATATATTATCATATTATTATATAAATGTAATATCCCTGTCAAAATGCATGAGAAACAGGTAACTTTTGTTTGTTGCTTTCAGAGAGAGGGGAACTAGGTAACTGGAAGGTGGAGATGGGAAGGAGACTTTTCACAGTATATTCTTTGTATCTTTTGAATTTTCAATCATGTGAATGCATTTTCTATTTAAAAAAATAATGAGGTGGGGGACACATCTGCCTTCAGCTCAGGTCATGATGTTGGGGTCCTAGGATCCGATCTCATATTGGGCTCCCTGCTCAGCGGGGAGCCTGCTTCTGCCTCTCCCTCTGCCTGCTTCTCTCCCTGCTTGTACTCTCTCTCTCTCTCTCTCTGTGTCAAATAAGTAAATAAAATCTTAAAAAATAAAACAAATCAAAACAAAATAATGAGGTGGAAGTCCCGCCCTGGAGGAGGTGGCAGGGAGACCCACCCGGGGCCCTCACCTGTATGCTATGCCTGGAAGCCTAAAGAAAATGAGGAAGAAGAGTTCCACTGAACAACATGCCCACCCAAGTCTTCTGACACAAAGGTGGCCACCAGACGTGTGTGCCTTAGGAGTGGCTTTTAACTGACTCAAACCTACATAGCCGAGAATATTCTTTACTTCCCACAAGGGCTACTTCTCACATCTGGAGAGTGCCCCATAACTGTCTTTTCTGTGGTTTTTATTCAATAAACATTTGGTGAACCCCTCAAAAATAATGAAGTTAAGAACAAAAATTTCACAACTAAAACATGAATAGAAAAATGGGAGGAAACTGAAGAAAGAGAAAAAGGAAAATAAGGAAAAGGAGCTGGACTGTAAAAGGGAAGGGAAAGAAAAAGGAGGAGAAAGTGGTGAAAGAGAAAACAGGAGAAAGCAGAAAGCAGACACAAGAAGAGAAATAGGAAGAGGAATAAAATAGGAGCAGGAGAGAAAGAATAGAGCACATGATAATTTGGAAATATTAATGCAGGTGTTTCGAAAAGGATTGGCAAGGTATAAATTTTGAAAGGCAAGTGCAGACTAGATAATGAAGGACATTTTATGTTATGTGGTTTGGATATTATTCTGAAAAAAGGGGGTGATGTAATAAAGGATTTTAAGTAGATTAGATGCAACATCCTACTTCCAATTTAAACATGATTTTGGCTGTGATGTGGAGAATGGATTTGTGCAGGAATGTAGGAAAGAAGATCACTTAATAGATTTTACATTAACCAAGGCCAGACATAGCGAAGCTGCTAAGTAGACTTAGGGTAGAAAAGGGGATGAAACCGAGAGAAAATTAGGAGTAAATATGTTGTGGTAAATAATTATATAGTGGATCGGCTGGGAAGGTTACTTATAAATTAGAGCGACAAGTCACAGATCACTCCCATTTTTTAAATTTGGCTAGATATGTGGTGGCAACATTATTTGCAAATAAACTTATAAGAAACATGCCATTTCTGAGTTGAACATGGCATTAGCTTGAGACATAACCACCGTTAGTTGTTGTCGGCAGCAGCTACCACTAGGAGTATGGAAACATGCTCTCTCTCTCTCTCTCTCTCTCTGCTGTCCGTCAGGCACAGATCAGTAGTGAGGTATTTCAAAGTGCAGTATTAGGGTACCAAAGCTGTGCAAATGCAGACAGTATGGAGAAAACAGGAACAAAGGATGGCCTGGGAAAGTTAGAATGGCATTATAATGGTTGCAAAGGGATGACTAATTTTCTTTGAGCTACTCGGGTGGGCTTTTCTTCACTACTGAAATAAATCTTGTTTTTTTTTGAAAATAGGTCAATAACATTTTCATTAAACATTTTATTTGGAGATAACTGTGGATTCTTATGCAGTTTTAAGAAAATGGTGCAAAAACATCATGTTCCCCATGTTCTCCCATTGGTAACATCTTGCAAAACGATAGTACAGCATAAGAACTAGGATACTGAAATTGATAGTGGTCAAGATACAGCACAATTCTATCACCACAAGGATCCCTAATGTTGCCCTTTATAGCCACACTCACTTCTCTCCTATCCACACCCCCTTATTAACCACTGACAATCACTAATCTGTTCTCCCTTTCTATAATGAGTTACGTTGAGAATGTTCTATAAATGAAATAATACAATATATGTCCTTTTGGGATTGCCTTTTTTTCTGGAGCCAATTTTCTGGAGCACAATTTTCTGGAGATTCGTCTTGTTATTGTGTGCATCAATAGTTTGTTCTTTTTTTTTTTTTTTTTCTTTTTGAATAGTATTTCATGGTATGGATATACTAGAGTTTGTTTATTCATTTACCTGTTGAAGGATATTTAGGCTGATTCTGGTTATTTTCTATAACAAATAATAACACTCCAAATAACAAATAATAACACTTTACAATTCATGTAAAGGTTTTTATATGAACACAAATTTTCATTTCTCTGGGATAAATACTCAGGATTTTAATTGCTAAGTCATATGGTAGTTTCATGGTTAGATTTTTTTTTCTTTTAGAAACTGACAGTGCTTGTACCATTGTACATTATCACTAGCAATGTATGAGTGATTCAGTTTCATTGCATCCTGGCCAACATTTGGCATTATCGCTGTTTTTATTTCAGTCACTCTGATATGTGCAGTGAAATCTTATTGTCATACTAATTTGCATTTATGTAATGGCTAATGAAACCAAACATCTTTTCATGTGATTACTTGCCATCTGTATATTATCTCCAATAAAATGTCCTCTTATGTCCTTTAACCATTTTCTAATTGAATTACTTGGTTTTTTACTCTTGAGTTTTGATAATTCTTTAGATATTATTTTGTTGTATATCTGGTTTATAAATATTTTGTCCCAAGCTGTATCTTGTCTTTTCATCCATTTCACAGGTTTTTTTTTCTAGAGCAAAAATTTTAAATTTTAGTGAGGTCCATTCATCTTTTTTTTTTTAAATGAATAGTGCTTTTAATGTCAAATCTGAGAATTCTTTGCTGATTCCTAGGTAGTGAAGAGTTTTTATGATGCATTTTCTTAAAAGCTTTATAGTTTTATATTCTGCAGTTTAAAATACATTTTTAGTTAATTTTTGTATAAGGTGGGAGATGTGAGTCAATGATAATGCCGTGACAGAAGGGTAATACATTAACACTAACAAAAGAGAAAATAGAAGCCTCCAACTATGGGTATGAACTTATAAGTAGCGGGCAAAGGAAGGGATGACACAAATCTCTGTAATTACAAATTGGACCATCTCTGCTATAGTCACATATCTGCTTCTTTCTTGGCCAACTTGTAGATCTCTAAATTCTAATTCTTAAATAGGCCAGAAAAATAATAGGATTTCTCCTTCCATCATGTGTTTGAGTTAGTGTTTTTGCTGCCCCTGTTTTACTTTTTCCAGATTTGAGAGTGGATGTGAGGAGCAAAAAGAAGCAAAGAAAAAAATTCTAACACTCTATTTTAGATAGAGGTGATCTTACATCCTGAGTTAGGAGTAGCCGTTATTTCTTAGATATAACTTGACAAATAAGATTTTCATATGACAGTTAAAGATGGGAATTTCACAAGAGAATTGAAGAAGGAATACAAAGGAACTTTATCGGTGCAGTACAGGTAAGAAAAAGTCAGAAAAAAAGGTGAAACAACAACAATGTATAATACAAGTATAAAATTAAATGAAAAATTAAAACAAATATCATGTATATCACAATTGATACATGTAGTTTGAACTTCTGCTTCAAATTGAGTGTTTGGGTAAAAAAATTTCAGCTATATGATAGTTGTAAAAAACACCTAAAAAGAAACGATGAAACCATATTGATGATAAAGTGATTGATCGATACATGTGTAAAAAATAAATTAAATGAAATCAATGATAATGATCCTGTATTTGCTAAAGTTTTATTTATGATAAACCCACTGGCTAGAATAAAGAAAAATATTTCCCACAGTAAAAACATACAAAGGAACATATAAGAGACAAAAATTTTTATGTGACAAATATATACATTAAAACTGCATCAAGCAAAATATAAAAATCGAAGGATTCGTTGATAAAGGTACAATGATAGTGAGGATTTTAATGTAATGTAATGTAAATCTTTTAAAAAAGAATTTGACCGATTAACTAAATAAAATCTAAGCGAAAGTAAAGAATATTGTAATAACTCCATGAGGACGTCTGAGATACACATATTGTGTTTGAGTTATAGGTAGATGGATGGCTGTAGTGTTAGTGCTGTCATATATGTATTTTTTCTCATATATATTCATTTAATATATATATTACTGAATATATATGAAGTAGCTGAAATGTAATTGATAAAATTAATATACTAAATTAGATATCAAAAGAATCAGCCTATACCTTACAATGCTCATTTTTAAAATGCCAACTAGTCAAATAGATGTTTCCTTTAACATCTTAACAAGCCAGGGATATCATAATTTTTTTCCAGAACTACCATCTATTATCCATCTCCACTATCATTCAAATTGTTTTGCATGCAAATATTCCAAGATAGACAATGTTTTATATATATGCTGATGATATGATGGCTTACCTCTGAAACCCAGGAGATCAAAATCTAAAACCTTTTTGTACTAAAAGAAAATTAGGGCTCATAGGGACTTAACTACTTATGAATAGATATAAAGACATTTTCCATTAACAGCAATAAACAGAAAATGTCAAAAAAAAAGTTAGTAGAAAAAAATTAAGATTCTAACTAAAGGACTTCAAAAATAATGTAAATAAAGGGAATAATCTACCATATTCTTAGATTGGGAGATACCCTATATTAAAAAATGTTAAAATAATTGCACACCTTCTTTAATTAAGTTTCAATCATAACTCCAAGAATCTGTTTTCCTTCCTTTTCTCTGTTTCTTTCCTTTCTTCTTTCCTTCCTCCCTACGTCTCCTTTTTTCTTTCTTCTCCCCTTACTTCTTCTCCCCCCCCCCCCCGGCACCTCTTCTAGTAAAAGAATAAATATGGGGGAAAATGATAAAATGGACACTGGTGTGAATGAATTTGTTGTAAGGGATAGTAAAACTTAATTCGAATCTACACTAACTAAAGAATATTGTACAGATTCATGAGGTAGATAAAATATTTGGTGGAAAATATTTATTTAACTGAGGATAGCAGTGTGTCTATATTTTTCTTTAGCAAGACAAGAAATCCAGTAGTAATAAAAGAGGTGTTTCATGGGTTACTGCAAATAAAAATATTCTTTATTATAATTATTCAAATTACATCGGATAAAACATTTACAACACAAATAAGTGATAAAGGATTATTGTACATTTCTCTAGTTGAATAAGTATTCCTATATATTAACAAGAAAAAAACGGGTAAAAGCTATGAACAGGCCATTCTTGGAAGGAATCAAAATGACTAATGAGTATAGGAAAACATTTTCAAGTAGCAAACAGTGTAATTTGATTTATTTAAGATGAGGAACTATTTGTCAAATTTAAACGATTAATAATATCCATTTCAGGTGAATTTGTGGAAAATGGACCCTCCCATATAATGGTTAGTGGTTAGTTTTTGGGAGAAGGGATTTTCTACTATGCTAGCATAGTAATCTAACATTCAATTTTAAATGCATGTATCTTTCAACGTAACAATTCTTTGATTCAGCTAATCTGAAAAATTGAAGGCAACAGTAGTATGTAGGTACAAGAATGATTTTTATTGTGTATAATAGTGTGAAATTGTTCTGAGTCATCATTAAAATTGATGAATAAATTATCATATACCCTTACTGCAAAAATTATTAATCTATTAAAAACAATAAGCTCATTTACATATATTGTCCTCAAACATGTCTAAGATATCTAAAATGGAAAAAAATCCACAGTAATATATAGAGAATAAGCTCATATTGAGAAAAAAATGTGTGCATGTATGCTGTGTAAAGATAGAGGTGAAACTTAAAGTACATTGAGAGATTAAAACTGGTCATTTCAAAAATCTGTGGTGAGAAAAGCAATTAATATTTTATATGTCTCTTCTGTATAATGTGTTTTTAATAATAAATATGCAGTATATTAAGATATCAATAATGGAAGAAATTAAAGAGAAACAAATCAGAGCCAACATGAATGAGTTATTTCTATTTTGCAACATTTTAAATGGCTTTTCTACATACATGATCGCTTTCTTTCAAAAATCCTTGAGGTAATTATTACTAATATGCTAATTTTATGACCGAAAAAAACTAGACTCAGAAAGCTTAAGAAGTTTCTAACTATGGTGTTTACCTGCTGAACATGGGCCTCCAACTCTGATTGGTCTGGTTTCATTTGGTTCCTGGATTTAGATGAAGCAGGAATAGATGCTGATAATGCCTGTATAAGATGAAATTATTAGGTTTTGACCAGAGAGAAAAAATCCATGTCACTGTTCATTAAGTAAGAGGATATTCTAAAAGTTATCAAATGCAGTTAAGTCTAAAATAACATAGTTCTCCTCTGTGGAGAGTTAGCAAGTTTATATGTATGTCATGAAAGCCCTTTTTTTTTTTTTTTACAAATAAAAAAATCTTAAAAATCCTAGTAAGTTTAACAATGAAAAGTTTAAGTAACTGTTTTAATAAGAAATAGTGGTATATTTTCTCTTTAATAAGGATTACACTTAGAGTGATTTTTGCATAGTTTTTAAGGCTACAGTTTTGTTTGTAGTTTTGTAACAAAGATTTCTTTTGACAGTTCTTGATTAAAATATAGATAAAATAATATTTGCTTAAAGCAAAGCTTACTGCCATTTGCAGTGACATGGATGGAACTGGAGGGTATTATGCTAAGTGAAATAAGTCAGAGAAAGACAAATACCACATGCTTTCACTCATATATGGAATTTAAGAAACAACTGATGAACATAAGGAAGAGGAAGGAAAATAAACTAGGATAAAAACAGAGAAGGAGACAAACCATAAGAGACTCGTAACTCTAGGAAACAAACAGGGTTGCTGGAGGGGACGTAGGTTGGTGGGGTGGAATAACTGAGCACTAAGGAGGCATTAAGGAGGGCACTTGTTGGAATGAGTACTGGGTGTTATATGCAACTGATGAATCACTAAATTCTACCCCCAAATTAATAATACACTATATGTTAACTACCTTGAATTTAAATAAAAGCAAACAAACAAACAACAACAACAAAAACAAAGCTATTGCGGCTTTATTCAAGAGTGCTTTTTTCAGATGAACTATCTACATTTTTAGTAAATTAATATAATGGCTTAGAATTACGTGACTATCTCTATCACAGTAGATTGCATTTATAATTCCTATGAAAAAGCTCATTCTGAAATTAGAAAATTATATTTATAATCTTCAGTGTGTTAGCACTGGCATAACTATAGATGAATTTAACCCTCTAAGCCTACAGATTACAGATTTTTTTTTTTTGCCTTCTACATAAAGTATTTGCAATTAAAAAAAAAATCCCTGAGGAAAATTATACAATATTTGTAATTATCATCATCCACTCTATTAAAAAGATTTTCACCATCATTTGCATCAACAATATTATCATAAATTCATTTCTCTCTACCTGCAAGGCATTTTATATTTTAAAGGGCCATCACATTGTTTCATCATAACATTTATTTTTCAAATGAAGAAACAGGTGCTGAAAGAGTTGGAGTAAGTCTCCTCAAATCATTCAACTCCAAGTTGTGACCTAAGATCTACCTCTTGAGTAATCCTGCCTGATACAAAGTGTTTTATATTTTATGGTCTTACCTGTTTTGAAAGTTCTTCCATTTCTTATACAAATGGTGGAAAAAGATAAGTCTAGCTAGAATAATAGCTGTAAGGAAAGTTATAATTTTTTGCCACACATTTTAATATTACATTGAAAGACATATGTTTTCTGTATTTTTTTAAGCTCTAACTGATGCAATTGTTTTCCTTACTCTCCTGTCATAAAAACTGCCTTTTTACAGGGTATGCATGCATTTACTAGTTTTAGGGCCAATGGGGTACAAATGTGATTGAGGAAGAGCCTAGAAGATTCACTTGACCTGTTTAGTATTTTTTTTAGAGGCAGTTTTGGATAAATCTAGTTCTATATTGTATTTAGATAGGGTTTATATTTACGTCTTAAACATTAAACAAGTTTGCAAAATGTGTCTTGCTTCCATTTCCCTTTCTCTAGTCCCGGTAGATACGGTTAACCAATTATAGTGTTTCTATCCCATTGAACCCGTACGTGGGTTTAGACCACTTCCAATCTGGATCTCTAAAAAGTCCATTTTTACTAATCAATTGGTATTGACTAGTGAAATTAGATATTTTATCCCTTGGAACATAAAGAGTTAGAAATACATTCAGATTTTCAGGTGTGTATGGGGAGGGGTTGCTTAATGTATTTACTGCACACTCCCTGCCTCAAATAGTTAATTTGAGATCTCCTGAAAATTTGTGTAAATTAAATATATATTAAATGAAAGTAAATAAAGTCTAAGAAAAAGAACAGTAACCATCGTGTGCCAGATACTAAATTATTTTTTTCATTAGTTCTTTTTTTCATAGATTTAGAAAAACACCACTCTATAATATTACCTTGAATGCTTTGGCACAGTTTTGTTTCAGAGAGAATTTCTTTAAATGATGGCTTTTGACATTTTTTAAAATTGGGGATTAAAAGGGCCACTAACTTTAAGGATTAGTAGAATAGATCTAAGTTCATTAAACTAGGATACACTGCTGTCCTTCTCAAAACAGCTTAAAAAGTTGTGATTTGTTAAAATACTGTAGGAAAAATAGGGAAAATCACAAAAGTTTATGACCATTCTTGTTAATTTATATTTTGCCTCCAACATTCGTTGCATCCTCTACATTTTTATGAAGGCTGCAATAATGTGATCAGAGAGTTTTGTAATATTGACAAGAGGCAGTGTGAAAGTCATGAATATAAAAAGACTGCTTTGGGACAAAGTTAAAGAGAAATTGATGGCTTTAATAATGTCAGAGACAAAAGGCATTGGACAAGCTCAGTAGCATTTAAAATATTTATTAAACTCTGTCTGTAATTTTTCATAGGAAAGTTGCTTTAATGACAAAGGAAATCATAATACAAACAGAACAATCCAGATGCTGCTGTGAGTCAGCACTACTTCAGAGACATTTATATTCTTACCCTCAAGCTTTCTTAGAACCTTTTCTAACAGTTGCAGCTGTGTGAATAATTTGTGGAAGAGCAGTGATAGAATCCTTCAAAAGAATACAAGATAATGGCACCCAGAAAAAGAAAAAAAAAATCCAATGTTTAGTTGTTTACATACCAGTGACCTGACAATTCACCTTAAATTCATTCTTGTTTTCCGTTAGATTGCAGTCACTCTGTTGGGTCAGTGATCTCTGCTTCCTGACTTGAAAATCAGGCTTCCAAAGTACCCAGGTTATGCTGTTTTTATACTTTCTGTAACAGAGCAGCAATTTCTAAAGAAAGAGCACAGAATGAAAGTTAAAGGATGAGAAAAGCAGGGCTTAGTATTGTAGATATCTATTTTTTCATTAGATTGTTTCTAATACTAGATTAGAAAGACGATTAGATTCTATTCGATACTTCCTAATGTTGAGAAAAACACTGATTTATTTTAATACGATGAAGTTATTATAGATCTTTAAGGAATATATCCACCAGCTTTACTAAGTTTTATATGTATTAATATTATTCAATACTTTATGGTTCTGAGCTTCACAACTGATTCCATATAGACCCGGAAGTTTCCAGGAAGAAAGACCTAGCAAAATATACTTAGACTAGTCATACTGTGTTTTCTCTAGCTGATCTACTTTTTTGATTCTAAACTTAACATTTAGTATCAGAATCCCATTTCCATTTGAGTTTCTATACTAATTAAAAAGTAGTAGCCTTAAGCATGTATTCTTAGAACAAGTAGTCCTCCATCTACAGTATCCAATTATTTATATTTTATGCTCTAAGAACCATTAGATAAATTAAATACAATTTTATTATATTAGTTCAATATAGTCACATGATGAGACTTATCTAAACTGGCTTATGGAAAGAAGTAGTTCGGTTTCCTTGAGAAGTTGCATCCATTTGAGGTGAATTATTAATGACTCTCCAAATTACTATAAATACACTAATAATTATTTGACCTTTACATTTTAAAAGATAATTTTTCAAGGACTTCAAATATACCTTATGTATAACTGCTAAACACCTAAATCAGGTTTTATATTTAGATTCCAAGTAGTCAAATTCCAGTAGTTATGTGTATGGGAACATTTATTTTATGATTGGTACCAGATAAGACAATTTAGGCCAAGAATGCATTTTTTCCAGTGTTCATTTGGCTAATTTCAAATCCTGAACTTAATACTCCAAGTGTTAATGTATAAAACATAGCACTTGAGAGATGGAGAGAGAAAGTCATCTAGCACAATTTGCTACACTCAGACGTTGCCCAATAAATATTTCTATGTTATCTTAAAATTCAGAATAAATAGATCATATTTTATATGTTTCTTACATTTTATTCATGAATAAAATTCACATATTTACATCCTCTTGTAACTCTTCCATTTTAAGTGACAGAAACTTATTTGGTTATATTTTATAGAATGATATTGAGCAATATGTAATAATCTCAACTACTTAACATGTTTATGTACATATAAGCACGTATTATACTATTTAACATATCATTTGACTTTATTAGATAATATTATATCAAATGAACTCCCATAAGTAATTTTGGCGAGACATTGAATATCATTAGGAAATTTTCAGTGTATAGACACTTACTTTTAAATGTTATCATTTGCTTAAAATATTGGGAGCCTTATTTAAAGATTTTCATGGTAGCACACACAGATTGGATTCTAAATCCAACGTGAAAACTCTTTGGTGGTCTTCATCAGTTCCTTTATTCATGCAATACCAACAGCAAGGAAAGACAAGTTCATAGAGTGCACTTCCTAACTAAAAATGACTGTAACAAATGGCTTGAAATGTTCTCTGGAGGATTATTGACTTTTTAATTCAGGCTGCCATCAATCCTCATTTATATTTCAGAATATGTATCCCGGGAAAAATAACCTACTTTTAAATGTGTAGCTTGTCACTGAGGTTAAGTAGTTGTTATGCCAATCACTTATCCTTCAATTTTATGTAAGTTAAGAGATATTTTCCAGATCATCACTTGATACCAATATACTAAGCATATTATATGAGTACTATTATTTTTTCAAAATATGATAGTATTTATTTGGGTATAAAAGTTCAATATGGCAAAATTATTATTCATTGTGTTCCTTCCAGTTCACATGCAAATGTGTCAATAAAGTAGAAACAACTAGACACGCAGGGAGAAATTAAACATATTATTTGAAAAGTTGTCCTTTGGGGAGTATCAGTGACAGTATAGGTAACTCATATAATATCTACATTTTTTAATATGCATGATGTAGAATCTATTGTTATCATTGAGTTGATTGATGTGCTTTGTTTCAAGCTAATTTTCAACATATTTAGGTCATCTAATTTTTTGTTATTCCAAAGTAATACAGTAAGTTTCTTGGTAGAAGAGGTCTTGCCTTATTTAATCATTATATCCCCTTACCTCATTGAGTGACAAAAGTACTGTAGAGCATGTTGCAAGAAACATTGGTCTTTGCTTTGGCTGTAAGTTTTGTGGCAAGATATACTTTCTTCTATTAAATGTTTATTGAGAGAGTAGTTTTCCATTTTGGCACTCTATGGAAGTCTTTTTAAAAAGCTCATCTCCTAACTCCTGAGTTGTTAAGAGATTAGAGATTAGGTCTGAGTATTTGAAAAAAGTCTCTTTACTCCAGATCTTATGGTAATGTGGTTTTGCTGGAAATATATTACCATATCTCTTTAAAAAGTTATTTACTTGAACCTCCAATGTAATAAAATGGTATGAAAAATACCCTGTGATTTTAGATATATACCAAAAGCCTAAATATGTGTCCTATGTTACCAAGAAAGTATGTGCAGAAATTTTGTGAAGACTATTTTTGAAACTATATTTGATATTTCAAAATACACCATTTAAGTAGTCATCAAGGTTAAAAAAATCAGAGCGTGGTTTTACTCCCATTGTTGTTGTGGAGGAGTGTGTGTACTGCGTTTGTTTTGAAATATATTTAGGAGAGGGTGAAAGGGTGCAGCAAAAATCTGGTGGTCAGAACTTTGGAAGTTTATTATTTTTCTATTCCAGAAGCTATTAAAGGCAATTCACAGTTAAGACCCAGCTTCGATTTGAAAGGATTACTGGGCATTTCTGAGAACAACTTCTTCCCTTTGTCTCCATGTTAGAGCTGATATGAGTCTAGTTTAAGATCTCTAGTGTATAGCCAAAATGAAGGGGCCAATAGGATAATAGACATATCTGTAGTCCTGATTGAGGCTTCAACTAGTCCCTTGGTTTGAATTGCTTTTATAACTTTAGTAAATCTAGAAGGCTGACATTTATTCATTAGTCAATCTAACTGTATATGCAATGGCTCCTCCAGTCACTAGAAAGAACAGTGATGAAACTAACTTTGGGCTAGAGTTGTGAGGCTAAAGAGTTGTGGGCTAGAGTTGTGTCATTGACCTTGCATCTTTGACAGGCATTCCACTGGGTGAAAGTAAAAGAAATCAGGCATTTCAAAGTATATTAGTTAACCAAAGAGCAAGATGGTCCAGGTGAACATTTCTGTCCATTGTCTTTTGCTAAGATAGTTCCAGCAGAAAATTCTTGCCCTGAGAGCCAGGGTGTTTCTCCTTATTTACCAAGTCATAGTCTTACTAAGGCAAATGCAGGGTACATATGTTCTCATGGTCGTTCTAAATGACAAATGCTAAAGTGTGAGCGTGAATCAAAGATATGTGTAGTACATCTGCAATACTCATTTTGTGGAACACTTCATGCTCTACAGTACTTTTGTCACTCAATGATGTAAGGGGATATAATAATTAAATAAGGCAAAACCTGTTCTACCAAGAAGCTTACTATATACATTAGCAAACAACAAATTATCCTAAAACTTAGTGGCTTAAAACAACAAACATTTATTATCTTGTGAAATAATAATAGGAAAATGGAGATATGAAGTAATAAGTAGAGAAATGAGACAACTAAAGAATATGAGAACAGCGTAGCCAGGGGGTCCAAGTATTAGATCTTTTCTGAGGTTGCAGTTTTCTTGGAAAATGTGTATTTGGGTATTTGGCCACTTTTTAATTGCTTTTTTCGATTAAAGTGTATGAGTTCATTATATATTTTAGATATTAACCACTTATCAGACATCCGGTTTACAAATAGCTTCTCCCATTCTGTAGGTTTCCTTTTCATTATGTTGACAGTTTTCTTTGCTATGCAGTAGGAGTGGTTTGCCTTTTGTTGCTGGTTATAACAGCTCATCGTATATTCTGGATACTAGTATGTTAGCAGTTATAATTTGCAAAATTTTACTCTGTAAACTGTAGTTACACTTTCTTGATAGCGTCCTTTGATGCACCCCAAATTTTAATTTTAATGAGGTCAATTTATCGACTTTTCTTTTGTTGCTTGTGTTTTGGGGTCATATCTAAAAACCATAGTAAAGGACAAGGTCAGGAAGATTTACCTTTATGTTTTCTTCTAAGTGCTTTATTATTTTCACTCCTACATTTAGGCCTTCTATTAATTTTGAGTTGATTTTTATATATGTTGTGAGGTAGGAGTTCAAGTTCGTTCTTTTGTATGTGAATATCCAGTTGTTTCAGCATCAATTCTTTAAAGACTATTTCTTGGCATCTATGTTGAAAGTCAATCAACCATAGATTAATAGGTTTATTTCTGCAATCCCAACTCTATTTCATAGATTTAAATTTTTTCCTTATGCCAGTATCACATTGTTTTGATTACTATATATATACTATACACATACTTTGTAGTATGTTTGGAAATTAAGAGGTATGAGACCTTCAGTTTTATTCTTTTTCAAGATTGTTTTGGCTATTTGGAGGTCCCTTGTGATTCTATACACATCTGAGGATTAGCTCTTCCATTTCTGCAAAAAGAAGAAAAATGCAGTTGAAGTTTTGATAAGGATTACATTGTATCTATAGATCAAATTTTTTGGAGGATTGTCATCTTACTGACAACAATCCTTACCAATTCTTACTATCCTACTAATTAATTATTTCAATTCATAAACACATGACTTTTCATTTATTTAGTTTTTCTTTAAATTCTTTCAACTCATTTTGCAGTGTTCAGTGAAAAAGTCTTACAACTCCTTGGTGAAATTTATTTCTAAATATTTTATTTTTTGGATGCTTCTGTAAATATAATGGTTATTCTAATTTTTAAACATGCTATGGTAAGGAAAAGATTTTCATTCTTTCTCATATATTCATTTACTTATTTATATAACTGAATTCTTTAAGTCTTATTTAATTCCTTCTATTTCTTTATAATTGCTAATTATTTTAATGCTCAAATTTTCTCATATTTGGCAAATAAGAGTCCCTTTAAGTTGGCTTCTTTTGATGTTTCTATCATCCTTGGAAAACTTTTTTTATTACCAAAACGGGATATCCCAGGCTCAGCTTGTATTTTTCCTGGCACAGACTCAGAAAAACCTTTATGTAAGGAAAACTGACACATTTTTGCAGATGATGATATTTGGAAACTAAGATCTATAGAAATATATAATTAGCCATTTTCTCATATTGCAATTTTGGAAAATCAAAAAATATGGCTTACTAATTCAATTTTTTCCCTATTTCTTCTTGTAGTCCCTCCAGTAATCCGGGTGTATCCAGAGAGTCAGGCTCGAGAACCTGGGGTAACTGCAAGTCTCAGGTGCCATGCAGAGGGGATCCCAAACCCCCAGCTTGGCTGGCTCAAGAATGGAATTGATATTACACCAAAGCTGTCCAAACAACTCACACTTCAAGGTGCTTTTTATTTGCATTTTCTTCCTCTTACATGACCAAGTAGAAATTTTATACTAAAATTTATAACAAGGTTTACATGATTTGAAAAAAAGGGCTAGTTGATGGCAAGAAGATGTCATGCATATGAAAAAAATATAGTTGTTCTTAAGACATTATATTTGAAATAGAGTCCATTAGTATTTTTAATGTTTTAAATAATCTTGTCATAATAATTAATTATGTCATTATTTTGGCAATAAGTAAAGTATTATGTATCTTTTAAATACTTGTCCTATGAATTATAACAGATATGCTGAACAGAATAGGTGGATTTCTTCATAGAATACATTTTTGAAGGGGCCATTTAATGTTTAAGTCATTAAAATGTATCACAAAGAGTGTAAATAGTATAGAAATGTATCATAAAGAGTGTAATAGTATAGAAATTCTTCACTGAATATTTTGTAGCATACTTTGCAAATGAAGAGAGAAGAAAAAATGTCACCAAATATGTTTTTTACATTGTTGGAAAGTATGAATGTTATTATTGAATTTTAATATGTAATTTTAATATATATTATATATATTGAATTTTAATATATAGATATATATTGAATTTTAATATATAAATATATAATATATAAATAAATAATATATAAAATATTCTAAGTTTGAATAGTCTAAAATGTAAATATAATTAATCAATTATTATGCAGATTATAATAACAACGGATATGTGGTAAGTAGAAAACAAAAAAATCTTTGTAATGTCAAATAATCTAAGTAATGCAAAAGCAGTTGCATATATGTTGATTATACTACCAAGTTTAAAAATGTATAAATCTTATTTCCGCCATCAAGAATAGAACATGACAAGTCATTTTACTGGAGTATCTGTTGCATGACATTATAGTCTCTATTGCATGCTTTAAATTCCCTCAATTCATGCCAGAAGTGAATGTATTTTCATTTTTGCATTATTTTTATAAGCATAGGCTTCACTTTTTATTCCATTTTCACAGTGAATGTTTCAATATACATTTTTAAATGCATCTTTTTGAAATATTTACTAATTTATTTTTGCAAGTCAAAAATGACATATGAAAGTAATTGTGACCTTTAAAACCTAGATTCTACAAATCTCTATATTAATAGAAGTAAACCCAACAAATTTACATGTTTACATCTACTGATTGCATCTTTAGTGTCTATAATCTTAGTAAAGGATTGATCTGATTAACAGAAATTAAAGTGAAGAAAGTTCTAATTAGTTTCTGATTTTGTCATCTCTTGCTCATTTAATAGCAGTAAACCATATTAGATGAGCATATTATATCTTTGCTTCAAGGAATATACAGAAAGGCACATTTGGGGGGTTGGTTACACTCCAGATTCAATAATGAAAGAGTGGGGGCCCTTGTAAGGTAGCTATTATCATTTTTTAAAAATTAGAAAATAGCTCAAGTTTCGAGAGAATGTGACAAATGAAAAGAGAGTAGGGAGCACAACCTAAGAGAGAATTCTGGGTGTATAGGCATGTGAAATTCCATGTGGCTTTCTATATGATTTCTATATGATTACATGTTACCAAATACTAGTTGCTTAATTATTCATTTATTAAACAAATGCTTAGTTAGCATTTATATGTGAGGTCCAATTCTAGGCACGGACTAAATATGTCAATGGATGGGATGATTTGTTACTGAGAGGAAGTAAAATCCTAGAAAAGCAGAAATGTTTAATTGAAAGGCAAATCAAGATAAATAACACGAGGAGACTAAAACAAGCAAGAGAACAAGGTGATCTTACAGAAGAAAAGAAAGCGAAGTATGAGAAAGAGTTCAACAATGTCAAATGCATGGAAAGGTCAAGGAAAGTCACTGAAATGTATTCATGGGTCAGGTGATTAGGTTGGCCTTTTGACATTTAGAAAAAACAGTATTCATAGCCATCAGTCTTCAGAGGGTTTAGAAATGAGAAGGAGGTAAGGAAGTATAAAAATCTGTCCAGATTTTGAAAGGAGAACAAAGAAATGGTAGTTGCTGTTGATGGAAAGGATTAGGACTAATGAAGATATTTTTTTTCTCATTAGACAATGCATCATTTTGAAGAAATACTAGGAAAGAAAAAGATGTGCAAATAATGGAGATGGGGAAAGATGACCAAATAATTGTAGAAATCAGAAAGAAAAGAAGGGAGATTTTCCTTGGAAGGAAACAGAGAGTTTCCTTTGAGAAGTAAATAAATGTGAAGATGTAGATGGAAATAGGAAGTTTATTTGTTTTCCCAGCTTTGATCGAAATATAAGTGACAGAGAATTGTGTAAGTTCAAGGTATAAATGTGATGATTTAATAAGCATATATACTGCAAAATGATTTGGGTTTACTTGCTAATTACATATATGCATTTCATGATTTTAAAACACGGTCACTTGTTTAGGGTGAGTAGTTAGTATTAGGATGGGAAACATCAAACCGAGCAAAGATTTGAAATAAAAACGGAGCAGGAAATGAAAGGCATGTATCTGTAAAGGTCAGGTAACGTAAATACCAAGTAGCACCAAACATCCTGCAAACTGAAAACCGTGAATTTGAAAGTTTGTCAATTTGCTTATGCAGTCGTCTCTTAATGTACTCCGAAAACTAGATGCAGAGACACTAAGTGCAGAGATATGTCGGTTAGTAAGGCATATGTGTCAGAGTGATAAACGGGTGAGGGAATTGCTAGGTCTGGCGATAGAGTAGAGAACATCTAGAAATGATAGATTACGTAGAGAAGGAGGAAGGCAGTTGGAGCATATAGGTTAGGAGAACACACAACAGTATTGAGAAGAGCACATTTGAAGAAGGAATAAATTGACTTTGATCTTTCAAAAAAATCTAGAGAACTTTGTTGTTAAATGTGTGGTTCTTGAGAGAAAGTGTGTTCTTTGGGGAAAGCCATATTTCATGCAAAACAAGAAGCTGATGCAGCCCTAAATACGTTGTTCACTCCTTATCTTTTAGAGCAGGGTCTGCAAACTAAGGCCCACAGGCCAAATCTGGGAAGCTGCCTATTTTGTAAATAAAGCCATTTGGGGAGCTTTGTTTTTGTTTTTGTTTTTGTTTTTAGAACACAGCCACACTCATGGTTTAAAATATTGTTCATGGCTGCTTTCACGCTGCTATGACAGAGGTGAGAAGCTGTCACAGATACTATGTGGCTCACGAAGCATAAAATATTTACCCAGCCGTTAACAGGAAAACAAAACAAAACAAAACCCCACAACCTAAGAAACAAATGGCCAACCTCTGTTTTGGAGTAGTGATTCTCAACAATGGTTGGGGGAATGGAGGTGTGTGATACCATCTGTAAAGTGAGAAAAAGGTTCAAGTTATCTCAAAGGTTGTTCCTTCCCCAACACTCATGCCTCTCCATATCCCAGTCACATCCCTTGAGAGGCACTAGCGTTCCCACGTGCTTTTTCGCATTGGTTTTCTATCTTCTTTCCCCAAACAGGGATATGGATTATTTCGTCCTCTTTCTGTCTTAAATAGTCATATCACTTTCTGTTGCACATGGTACATGGTGTTCTTGTGATGGAATGATATGAAACAAACACACACAGAAACCCTTAAAGAAAGAACAAAAATAAAGTTAAAGAAAAAAAGAAAAAAGAAACTTAAATGAGCACAACAAACACTGAATTTTAGAGTCTGATAGGTGTCTAGCCCTTATCTTTCAAATTGAGTGATTTCCATAAGACCATTCTATAAGTCTGATTCTGCTTCTGATAATTATGCAGTATTTAGGACAATTAAGAAATAATATACGTAAAAGCACCTTGTATATTTCCAACATATTTCCAACATAGTTGGTGGTTAATTATACCCTGGTCTCCACATTGGGGTTTCCACATTGGGGAATCAGGGTTTAGCTTAAGAAATTATTTTACTAAGAGTTATATTCATCAAAGCATTCTTCATAATAATGAAAAAATAGCAACAATGTAAATCTTAATTAGGGGATTTGCTATTTTAAAGGTAAAACTACTAAAGTAGATCCATCTAATTAATTACTATGTTGCCATTAAGACATTTAGGGTGAGTAGTTAGTATTAAAACTAGTATAAAACTAGTATAAAAAACCATATTTTTTAAATAACGTGTGTGCCTTGAATAAAACACTGGAAAGTCAAAAAAAAAAAAAAAAAAGAAATTAGTTTACCAAGATTTAAAAGTTGAGCTAATTATTCCCTTAATCCTTTGGTTGTATACTGACTATATCAATATTATAATATTGTTTATGGGTATTTCTGGCAAAAGACTGTAATCTTGCAGACAAATCATGTGCTATTATCTTTCCATTTTCCTTACCTAATACTTTCCTTACCTTATAATTCCAGATATATAATACAGGCCCCATAATGTACCTAAGTGACAATCGTACTATATTCACATGAGGTAGCTCACTGAATTTCTTTATGAAAAGTCTTTTTATCCATGTTCTCCTGTATATAAACTATATTGCTATTATTTTAAAATTTTGTAAAGCTTAGGGCAAAGTGGATTCTGAATGCAAAAAAATAAATATATAAATGGAATTATAGTTATCAATATGAAATACTTATGCGGGAAATAGGAAATAAAGATAATATATGAAGCTTGTGCATTTGACATAGAGTTTTGGGCTCTCCGTATTAGAATGACAACACAGTTTATGAAACACTTGAATGCTTTTAGAATAATTTGGCATGCCTCCAAAGCATGGAAGTAGGAAGGAAAACAGTTTAATTAGGACAAGCTAAGAGAACTGCTTGACTGTGTAATCGGAAAGCACTGTACCAAAACTGAAATCGTAGTTTACAAGTTGCATTTGCCTTCTGTTTTCAGCAAATGGCAGTGAGGTTCATATAAGCAATGTGCGCTATGAAGATACAGGAGCGTACACTTGTATCGCAAAGAATGAAGCAGGAGTGGATGAAGACATCTCTTCTCTTTTTGTGGAAGATTCTGCTAGAAAGACCCGTATGTATTGAACACTTACACACACACAGTGCACACGTTGTACTCGACTTTACAATTAGGCTTTCTTCAAAAAGCAAAAGCACCAGAAAACTCTGCAAAATGAACAATGCATTGGAAAAAAAAAAAAAACCAACAGTTTCATGCATAGGAAAGATAAGAAACTTAAAATATTAAAATCAGATTTAAGAATCAAGTAACCTGGGGCGCCTGGGTAGCACAGCGGTTAAGCATCTGCCTTCGGCTCAGGGCGTGATCCCGGCGTTATGGGATCGAGTCCCACATCAGGCTCCTCCGCTAGGAGCCTGCTTCTTCCTCTCCCACTCCCCCTGCTTGTGTTCCCTCTCTCGCTGGCTGTCTCTGTCTCTGTCGAATAAATAAATAAATAAAATCTTTAAAAAAAAAAAAAAAAAAAAAAAAAAAAGAATCAAGTAACCTTGTGAAATGTTTAATATGACGCTAGAACGATTTTGTTTCCTTTGCAAGTACACCTACTATGTTTCAGGTCCTGTCTTCCCATTCACACGGGGAATTTAAATTCCCCGCAAAATCCCTCTTCCAGATGACGTGGGGATTTCAAGGTCCCAAGATACAGCAAAGAGGCATCCTACAGGTGTAATTAATTAGTAACTATCTTTTTCTGTCAGTGGCCTTGCAATTGGCGCCCACGAGCCGCCCCGCAGGGCTTCTCTGCAGTAGCATTGTGGTTACTGCCACGGTAAGACGCTCACTGCCCTGGCTCCAACGTCAATCCCTGGGCTGTTTTCTCCACCTAGAGCTAGAGATCCTTTGCCATTGCTGTACGTGCGTGTTTCCTAAGTAATAAGAAAAAAAAAATGTACCATTCTTTTTTTAAAAAAAAAATATTACCTAGTGAAAGAGATGGATAGGGTAGGGATGCTACAGATGGGTTTTTAGTTACAGCCGAATTGCTTGGAACTCCAAGTCCTATTACAGCATGTATCAAGTGAGCTCTCTATGGGAAATCCCACAGAAACTTTCTCCCCCCAGTCTGCACATGCCACGGTATGGTTGTTTTAGGATTGGGTCTGGATGTACTTGGAGTAACTTGTCCTTGCTGCTCAGTCTGATTTGTTATATCCATTTACAAATCTTATTAATCTAATTTGTTGCAAGGGCCCAGATATTTGGAGGGCTCTCTCGTTTGGCATGCTTATTTCTCTAAACCGAGTTTTTTAAACAAGGTTAAAACATTGTCTCTGAATCTTATTTCTCTTTAAATCAACGAGTACATGTGGGTATTAGTGGACCCAATGGGGAAGAAGTATCTTATCTAAGTCCTGACTACCAATATATCTTTGTCTATATTTGGTCCGGCTAGGCAACTATCATTATAAGCAAATATTTAAAAAGAAAATTCTTAAGGTAGAAAAACAGAAAGGAAAGCTAGATATAATGACCTGGATAAGGTTCACCATAATTTGTCTACTCCTTTTATATATTTCTGCTAAACACCAATTTGCAATTCACTTTCTGTTAAAAAATAATTTTAGGTGACAAGTAATGGATGTTTTGGTTTTCTTTGTCCTTTATGATGACATTTGTGACACAGATTTTAATTTCAGCTGTCTCTTCTGATTTTCTTTTAATGTTGGTCAAGTACTTTTCAATATATTTCCCTAGTTATAGCATTAAAATACCTACCCAGAATTCCTTTAATAAGTGAATCACTTACTATTTACTAGCATGTAAATTTGAGGAAAATTTTAGAGGAAGATTTAATATAATTTTATTCATAAATGTAGTTGGACGAATGTGTTTGTTTAATTATAAAAAGTTTCTGATATCATGTTTTTATTTTATTTTACTTATTATTTTAAGCTCTTAGAGGTCAAAATAATACATTTTTAATAATTTTTTGAGATTATATGTTACTAGCATGCTATTAAAATCAGAAATAACATTTTTTTACAAGTTTTAGCAATGCAGGCCTTACTACATCTATATTTACAGGACTTTCAAAGTCATCTTATAAGAAATAATACAAGTGAAAGATTTGGGAGTGTTTTGTTCCTAATTCCAGATATAAATTATTTATAGATATTCCTTGTGTATTTAAATTATGTAACATTTTCAAGGATAAAGAGAGAAAACTACGGGGTACCTGGGTGGCTCAGTCAGTTAAGCATCTGCCTTCAACTCAGGTCATGATCCCAGAGTCCTGGGATTGAGTCCCACATTGAGCCCCACATGGGGCTTCCTCCTCAGTGGGAGCCTACTTCTCCCTCTCTGTCAGCCTCCCCCCTCTGCTCATTTTCTCTCTCTCTCTCTCTCAAATGAATAAAATCTTTAAAAAAGAAGAGAGAGACAGAGAAAATGAACAGATTTTATTTTTTAACTTAATTAATTAATTAATTTTGGTAAGAACACAGCATAAATTCTGCCGTCTTTTTAAGTGCATGACATTTTATTGTTAACTATAGGCACTAGGTTGTATAACAGATCTCTGGAACTTGTTCATCTTGTATAACTGTGACTTTATACTCATTGAACAACTCTTCATTTTTCCCTCCTCCACATCACCTGACAACCACCTATATTTTGTTTCTATGATTTAGACTCTTTTAGATAACTCATATAAGTACAATTTTACAGTCTTCATGTGTCTGTGACTGGCTTGCTTCAGTTAGCATAATGTCTTTCAGGTCCATTCATGTTGTCACAAATGGTAGGATTTCCTTCTTTTTAAGGTGAAATAATATTCCACTGTACATGTACACAATGTTTTCTTTATCCATTCATTTGTCAGTGGATATTTGAGTTGTTTCCATATGTTGGCTATTGTGAATGATGCTGTGATGAATGTATGAGTGCAGATATCTCTTTGATCCTGATTTCAGTTCTTTTGGATATGTTCCCAGAAATTGGATTACTGGATCATATGATAGCTCCATTTGTATTTTCTGAGGAACCTCTATGTTTTTCATAGTGACTGCACCATTTTTCATTACCCCAATAGGTCACAAAGATTCCAGTTTCTCCACATCCTTGCCAGCACTTTTATCTTTTGTTATAATAATAACCATCCAACATTTCTGTTGCTTAATGATGTAGAACACCTTTCATATACCTACTGGCCTTTTGTATGTCTTGTTTTGGAGAAATGTCTATTCAAGTCCTTTGCCCATTGTTTTTAATTAGGTTGTTCTTTTTTAAATTAACTTATTGAAGTTCCTGGTATATATTTGAAATTAAACTTATCAGACATATGAGTTGAAAATACTTTCTCGCATTCCATAGGTTGATTTTCACTCTCTTGTTGTTTCTTTTGCTGTGCAGAAACTTTTTAGTTTGATATAGTCTAACTTGTCTATTTTTGCTTCTGTTCCCTGTGCTTTTGATAAAATTATAGGCCAATATCCCTGATGAATATGGATACAGAATTCTTCAACAAAATATTAGTAAACTGACTATAATTGCACACTAACAAAATCATATACCATGATCATGTGGGATTCATCCCTGGAATGGAAGTACGGTTCAAATTATGCAGGTCAAGAACTGTGATTTGCACATAAAAAAAAGAATGAAGGATAAAAACCACTTGATCATCCAAAAGATGAAGAAAAAGTATTTGACACACTCTTGCATGATAAAAATGCTCTACAAACTACACATGGAAAGAATGTACCTCAACATAGTAAAGGTCATATATAACAAGCCCACAGCTAACATCATACTCAATGGTAAAAAATGGAAATCTTTTCTTCCCAGATCAGGAATAATACAAAGATGCCCAGTCTTACCATTTCGATTCACCATATCCCTGGAAACCCTAGCCATAACAATTAGGTAAGAAAAAGTTAAAAAAAAAAAAAAAAAGACCAAAAAAAAAAGCATTCAATTCAGAAAGGAATAAGTAAAATAGTCTGTTTGCAGATGACATGAAAGTATAAATAAAAAGACCTACAAATATTCCACAAACAAACTGTTAGAGCTAATAAATATATCCGGTAAATTTTCAGTGTATAAAATCAACATATAAAAATCTGTCTGTTTCTATAAATTAAAGTGAGATATCTGAAAGGCAATTAAGAAAGCAATCCCATTTATAATAGCATCAAAAAAAAATAAAGTACTTGGGAATAAACTTAACCAAGGAGGTAAAAGACTTATACACTGAAAACTATAATACATTAATGAAAGAAATTAAAGGTACAAATAAATGGAAAGACATTTCATGCCCATGGTTTAGAAGAACAAATATTGTTAAAAATGCTCATATTATCGAAAGCAATCTATGATTCAAAGCTATTTCCATCAAAAAAAACAATGGAAATAGAAATTTTTGGATTTTTTGGAAATTTCTATTTCTATGGAAATAGAAAAAAAATCCTAGAATTCATATAGAACAATAAAACATCCAGAATAGTCAAAGTGATCTTGAAAAAGAACAAATCTGGAGGAATCATACTTCCTGATTTCAAATAATATATATAAAGCTATACTAAATAAAACAATATAGTACTTGTATAAAGACAGACATATAGACAAATGGAATAGAATAGAGATCCCAGAAATAAATTCATGACTGTACAATTAAGTTATCTTCAACAAGAGCCTCAAAATATACATTGAAGAAAGGATAGTCTTCAAAAAATGGTTCTGGAAACTGAATATCCTCATGTAAAAGGACGAAACTGGACCCTGGTCTTACACCATACATAAAAATCAACTCAAAATGGATCAAAGACTTAGACATAAGAACTGAAAATATAAAACTCCTATATGAACGCAAGTAGCAATGTTTCATGGCATTGATCTTGACAATGAAATTAATGGATTTTAGCTGTAACCCCAAAGTCTCAAGCATTACTAATTCATGTTTATATTCTACTCTTTTATAGGCATGCAAATCCAGTTTCTTTGGCATAACAAATTTACCTCTCACTTAAATAAGCACCTTTAATTTTTATTAAGTCTGTTTTCCATAAACTTGCTACACTGGTTATTGAGAACATATCACACACACATATATACACATATATATGTGTGTGTGTGTGTATACATATATATATATATAGTTGTTGGTATGAACGCATCCATTTTTAGAATTATATGCACATAATTAAAATCTGAATAATACTAATGAGTAAACTTAGCAGAATATTAGGAACCACAGAAAAGAAGAAAGTGAAAAATGTAAGAATGTCTATGTGGTAGCAGAGTTTTCCTTGGGATGTTTCCTAGTACTCAATAAACTGTCAGAATCCTGTATAACAAAAACAAAAACAAAATCAAGCAGAGATCATATTAGAGAAAACTATGGCCTTTTGTAACCTACCTCTTAAGGATTGCTCTGCGTTCTCTTGTAATTCCATGGACAAAGACCAATATTGGTTTTACAAAGTGCATTTGGATAGATAGGTATTTTCAAAAAAGCCAAAGGAAACAGTCACAGAGCCATCAGTGATGACTTCTTATTTGCACATATCGAAAAATTACTGACTTGTCCACATTCACCAAAAATAAATTCTCAGGTCATGTTTCCTCTCAGTAGTGGTGGGATATGACGCGTATCCAAAAAAGCAGATTGCTATAGTAGGAGAGCATGAACTTTGGCATTAGACGTGAATTAGAGTCATTGTTCTGCCACATGATAGTTGTATGACTTGGAGCTACTACATAACCTCTCTGAACTTGAACTTCTTTATGTGTAGTAACCTGGCATGAATACTAACTCACTAAGGGATTTTTGTGTAGGTAGTATAAAGCGTTCTCCATAGTGCTAGACATAAAGTCGCTCTTCCTCCACTTTATGCTTATTTTCTGAAAATAATTATTTATTCCTTGCCAGAAACATTGACAGAAGTTATTTTTTAAAAACTCTGGAGAATCTAGTAATTGTTAGAAATTAGAGTTTCTAAAATGAATGACACATAGAGACAAATAGAGATCGATACAGATAGTGAGATAGATGTAGAGATAAGACAGGAGAGAAAGAGAGAGGAGTATATATGGACATCTATATAATTACACATCCAAATATAAAAATCATTATTTCATTTTACATTAAAACAACGTGACTCAAACGATTAGAGAATACATTTTTTCCTTTAACGTAGCTATTAAGATATTTTAAATAATAACTTGTCACCAGAGTCCACTTTTGTCGCAGAATGAAAGCAAAAGCTACACTTTATTTCCCTTTACATCAGTCAATTTATATTCCTATTATATTTTTTAAAAATTCTTCTGTAATGTGCTCTTCTTCTGTTTTCTTTTTGAAAGAGGCAGAGAAGAGAGGTGTTGAATTCCATAGAGACAGCAATAAACATGGGGAGAGACTTGCAACTTTTGGACTAAATGACACAACACAGTCTTACTTTGTTTAGCTACAGCTTCAGAGCAATCATCTGTTATTTTCTACATAATAGAGCAGTCATAGTAGTATCAATCACATTTTCTCCCCTTATACTACATTTCCCAGCAGGATGATACCGTTGAGTGAACAATTCATGCAAAGCATCATATGGCTAAGGAGTTTATGTTTTGCTTGTAACCTGATCTTTGAATTGGAAAACCTTGAGTTACAGTGCCCAACTTTGTCAACAAACCTCACTGGAAGTTTTCTCATGTGACAAATTGAACTACGAAAAAGTGCTTCAAAGTAATCTCATCTATAGGTACATTAGGGATAGGGTTTGATAACCAAGATTTAATGGGCTGATATACAGGGATGATTTAAACGTAAAGAAGAGTAGAAATGGGCCATAGGGGATTGTAACAGGGAGTAGGAGATGATATGAAATATATGAGAGGGTTTTAGGCAGAGGTAAACGTTATTCATTTGAAAACGGCTTGCAAGTGGCATACGCACTTGATACATTTCAGCTCCCAAGGGGAGTTCAATTCCCAGATGATAATAATTCATCTTCAGGATTAAAGTAAATGAAAAGCAGTGTGAATGTAAGCTACTATTGAAAGCTTTTAAGCTACTGGCTGCATTAAGCACTGAGCACAGATTATATCACACCTTGCTAGGATTTTAGTAAAGATTATGATTAATCTAGCTTCTTGTAAATATTGGAATAGAATGTCTGAATATATTGTAATAGTATATATAACTTTACTCTTTATCATTGTCACAATCAGCATTATGTTTGGAAATATTGGGCCATTACAACCATCCTTATTTTAGAATTAACTTCAATAAATTAATATTGGTTGACAATTATGAAATAAATTGACTATAAGCTTCTCTAACACAGTATTATAAATTGTTAAGCTCTACAACAAGATTAATTGAATGAACAAGTTATATAAATATATAATGCTAATGTAAATTAATAATAATACAAAAATACAATGACTGTAATTCACAATACACAGACCTTTAAAATACAGTAAAATGTAGCCATTTGTACCTAAATATTTCAAAAGATATGTAAATGCTTAAGAAGTGTTTGCTTGTTTTGGAAGTAAAGGAAAGGGACTTTGAGAACGTGTTTGGAGGTTCTAGCAGGGGAGTGCAGCTATTAGGAAGGCCGTCCTTTTTTACTGAGTGTGCAGCTTAGGAAAGATGAGCATGTAGCAGTGAGGGAGGAAAGGGACACATGCCTAGCCAGGCAGATCAGCCAAATCCACCCTGGAGCTCAATGGGGTGACAGATGTCACAGCCAGATTGCCTACGCCTGAAAGTAATAATACACTCTATGTTAACTAAGTAGAATTTAAATAAAAACTTTTAAAAAATTAAAAAATAAGAAACTGAAAAAAGTAGAGGAAAGGATCTTAAAATAGGTTAAAACATGGTCTTTTTACATATAAACAGTTCAAGTATGGTATTGCAAACTTTAAAAATAGAACATATTCTGATAATACAGAAAAATTAACTCTCTAGTCTTTCTTTGCTTCGTATTTTTATTACTTTAGTTTTTTTTGTTTTTTTTTTAATTTAAGTAGGCTCCACACCCAACATAGAGCCTGAACTCAAAATCTGAGATCAAGAATCCGAGCTCTACTGACTGAGACAGCCAGGTACCCCTTTACTTCCTATTTTTAAAGATGGAGAATACCTATTTCAAAAGGGCATTGTATATATTTTTTTGTTTTATATATTTATTTATTTAAGAGAAAGAGTGTGGGGGGGAGGGGCAAAAGGAGAGGGAGAGCGAGAATCCTCACACGGACTCCCCGCTAACACAGAGGGGGAGTGGACTAATTCCCAGCAACCTGAGGTCATGACCTGAGTGGAAATCAAGAGTTGGCTTACCTGACTGAGCCACCCAGGCGCCCCAGGGCAGTTGTATAGATTCAAGGAGATCATTTAAGCTTACTCTTAAAGTCTATAGAGCCTAGAGAGAGAATATAAATAGATGAGCATAGTCTGTAAACAAGTACAGGTGAAGCCAAATGCAGTGGTGATCAGCTAATTATAATTTCTACACTCTACCAATGTGAGATAGGTAGAATAATTAGGAATAAGAAAAGTCCATAGTTAAAGATAAGGTGTGCATATGATAGCCAGGGTGAAAGTTCAATCCTGATAGTTATAAGCTAAGTACTTGAATCAAAAAGAATCAAATCAAATATTTCAGGAAGAATGAAATAAATCAATTAGTGAAAAAAATGTCGTTTTTAAATTTAACATTCACTGAATATTACTCAACAGAGAAGCTATACTAAAAACATTTAAAGCAGAGTGAACAATTCATATTTCTTTTGAAAAGTCTCCAAACCTATTTATTTAATGTTTGTCACAGGCCTTTACATATCAGTAAGCTTAGTGTGAAATAAAATGCACTTAGGATAATCAGACTCATGTCAAGGTTAACTGTGCTTGATAAGCATTTATTATTTTATGAGCTTTTATTATTTATCATAAATTCTAATATTCATAGTCTCAATTTGGCCAATGACATTGTCACATCCTGTGGAGTAACTTGTTCCATAAATCTTTTCATCTGTTGACCCAGAACACACTGAAATTATCTGCCTCGTGATTTCCATTTCTGAAGGCTGTATTTTTAAAATAACACCCTTTTCAATGTCATTAAATAGATCTGTGTCTAACACTTTGCCATTTTTGCACAAGAGTAGAGACTTGTTATCTAACAAGATGCTACATGATCTGAATGTCATCAGATTGACAGGTTTACTACAATCCTAAGCAATCGGGCACCTCTTTTGCCTACAAAACAAAATAAGACTTAAAGCTTTCTTAATTTGATTTATTGAGCACATTTTGTCTGCAAGGCATTACATACCTTCACTGGAATATTCTCATCTCATCTCATATTACACAATGCCAATTTGCCTAATTTATTTGATGATAAATTAGGCATGTGATGATGACATCTTATTTATATTACTTCAGGCATACAGACTAAATAAGCTTCCATACAGTGACAGTGCTGAGTATAAAATTTCTATGACACTCTTAGAAAATCTACATATTAATATTTTCTTGATGGTGCTCAGGTAAGAATGCTAGAACTCACTTTAAAATTCTATAATTCCAGAGGCCTTAAACTTGGTGAATCCTTTGCAAAATAATTGTGCAGTTAGTTTCAAAAAGAAGTTAGAATTGTCATCACTCTGTGATCTTCTTAGAATTCTCAGGTATAGGAATTCAGTTGGAAAATAGTGTAAATGTGTGAAGCATTACTAAAACAAATGCGCCCTTCAGATGCACAAGTTCTGGGGTGAGGGGCTGCAGTGAGTTACCTTCTTGAAGTTTTATAAAATCTAATTTATGCCACATATTTTTATCAACTGCCTGCAGAGCCCATATTACACATTTGTGTGTCCTGTTGTCCTCTGTCCAGATATCTGAATTCTGATTACGAGATGAATATGCCAGAAAGAGAGGATCTGTTTTATTATTGTTCTGCTTCTTTATTTGCTTTACTTTTCAACTTAGTGCACATTTCCATACGTGTGTTACATATGAAATGTTATTAAATATGAAATTTCTTAAAAAGTGATTTTCTGTTTCATGCAGTAAACTTGAAGGCCAATATGAATATCTTTGCCCTAAATTGATCTACCTAGTAAATATCTTTATACTAAACTCCGATGTAAACAATAATAAAATTTTTGGAAACATTCTAGCAATAGTGAAATTGTAATAGAAAATAAATTATTAGTGAAAAAAATATTTGTTTTTATCTCAAACATTTTTTTTTTAATTTTTTTCAAACATTTTTCAATAAGAACGTCAAAATGTTTCTAGAGATGGTTTGGACTCAGATGACTAACAATACTATAGAATAAACAAAAATGATCACTTTTCCAGTTTAATTATTATAATGAAATTTAACTAAAGACTATATATATATATACACACACATGATATCTATATATTACAACTGATATTGTACAAATTACAGTTATACTGATGTTAATATCAAAGTGTAATTTTAGGGCTGTATTTCAAAAGCAGAGTAAACATTGAAGGAAATAGCATGATTATGTTAAAATTAAGAAGTTCTGATCATAAAAATTTATCCCCAAGATATTGTCAATACAAATAACTGATAAGAATTTCGTATCATAGACAGACAGAAAGATGTTAATGAAACAACTCAAAAGAAAACTAGAGCATAATTTTAAAAAGAACTTTCAGAGATGAGAAAAAACAAAGTGGCAATATATATCATGAAAAGATGTTAATCCTCATTAGGTGTCAAGGAAAAATATCTTACAACTAGAGAGAAATGTCATTTTGCATGTACTAGAATACCAAAGTTGAAAAGCTGCATAAAACCAGACTTGGTGAGATTTGGAAAAATAAGAATCATTAGACATTGTTAGTCCCAGTGTCAGCTTTACCACCCTTTGGAAAGCACATTGGTATCATCATCTATTAGTGCTGATTTTGCATGTAGCTTGGGAGCCAGCAATCGCATGTATTAAAGAAACGTTGAATTGCCATTCGTTCAGAAGTTATTTAGGAAGAAGCTGCCATGTACTTAATATTTTGCTACAATTTGTAATTTCTTTTTTATCTGCCTTTTAATTCCATCCATATTTCCATGGCAACTGAACTAAATTTAATTTAAATACTTTTTACAATGGCTATAATTTAAATGTGTGTGTGAAGCTGGTTACCTTCCCATGTGCCTGAATGTCAATATTACTTCAAACTTATCTACTCCTTTCTTAATTGTCTATTAGAACACGGATATTTACAAAATTTACAGTGAATAAAAGATTTCATTGTAAGGAGAGCAAAAAACCCATAAGGAACAATAGGTTTGTTCATTCATGCTTTCACTTATTAAATATTTACTGAAGTAAAAACAAACACAAAAACAAACATGTTGGTAGCATGCGGTTAATAGTTCTCTCCTTTCAGAAAGGCTTAGTTTAGTGCCAGTAGAAGTAAAGAAGCCATATGCATGGCGGAATAAAAAATTGCTTCACTAGGCATATAAGCCAGGTATGATAGGATTGCAGACACAGAAACAACAAATTCCAACTGAGTTGCACAGCATAGCCTTTCTTTATTGAGGTGGTGACATTTGAGCTGATACTTGGTGGCTATCGTGATACTTCCACAGCCAGACACTTAAAAGTATAGCAAACTCAGGGAATCGTCATAAAGTACATGGTAGGTTTCATGAACTTTGTGTAATATATGACAATAAAAATGCTTGCTGGGAATTTACAACACATAGTGAGAACAAATCATTGGGTAGAACCAGATTAAAGAAGGACTTGAACTGCATGAATGGAAAAAGTCAAATTAAGAGTGATTTGTACATGCTATGTTTCTGCAAAGGTAAAAATTCTCCACTATTCAGTATTTAGCGAGATCACAATAAGCATTTTTTTGCTAGGTTTTATTGTTAACATATAGTGGACATTTTACCATGTTTTTTATTGGCTGGGTAGAATTAACCAAAACTCTAATTCCCAGCATAGTTTATAAGACAAACAGGCTTGTATTTAATCTCAAAACAGAACGTGTATTGTGCAAACTCATTATAGCATGCTGGTGGAACACAATTAATGTGAGCATTCAATGTGAGGTTGAATTATCTCCCTTTATCCATCTTTTGAAGAGTATTTGGCATAATAGCATTTCCCGAAAGTAGTGTTACATGGTTCATCAGCTTATTTGAACTTCTAAGAAGAAAACCAGTGCATTCATAAAGTATTATTTTTCATAATAAATAATCATATTAAAATAGTCAAGGACTAAAATTACGCCTTAGGCTGCTTATGCCTATTAATCTGTAACCATTAAATTACAGCAAAACTGACACTGGAAAAATTCTATTATGATAATAGATAGAAGATAATCTACTGTCAACTTAATACTTTTGTGGTCCCCTGAGCAGTTTCTACTTCACACTGATATAAATACGGTTGGTAGGATATTGGCCAGATAAACAACTCTGGCTACAGAGGCTAATATGAAAACACTTTATGTGATACTTTAAAAAGTGGTTGTTCTGTTCTTTGATTTATTTTTGGAATATTATTATTTTATCCCAGACTACTTGACTAACCTCTTATATTTTTAATACATGCTTGCTTTATTTTGCTTTTTTAGATTAAGCTATTATAGAAATTAACTCAATTGGAGACATTCATAGAAATAACATTCTAATGGATCCAATGCTGTAAAATACTTCTCATACTGTCTAGCACATAATGAGGGCTCAATAAGTATTTGTTCTGATTACCATTATTGTTATTATTCTGGGTCAGTGATTATTAGCTTTAAATTTTTCTTAAATACATTGAACAATGGATAAAAATTATGAAAATGGATTTAAAAAAATGGGTAAAAGTGGTAGTAGCATAAGCTAGATTTGGCCCACTCAAGAGAGAATTCCAAACTAGATATCTTCGATTTATATTTAGTAGCAAAATACTCTGAAGTTCAGATATATTTAGAAAGTGCTTAACATTTTTATTAACAGGTGTGGCAACTATTTATTTATTCTTGTATCTTATATATTCTATCACTTCTCTGTGAAGCTAAATTCTATTTTGAATCCCATCCAAACCTTTTATCCTCAAATTTGAAAAAAAAAAATGCCCCTAGAACATAAGATATCAGAGTTTCATTCAAATCGGATAATTATCCTTGCTGCTGCTTCTTGGAGAGTATGGGAAGAAAGGTAAGTTTCATAGGGGATGTTAGTAAAAAAAATTTTTTTAAATATATGAAAGTGTTCTCATATAGTATTCTCCAAGTCATGCCTCACCACATTTTATTTTCAAGAGGGAGCAATAATTAAAGGTTACACGCGTGCAGAGTCACTGTGGTATCAGGAGGCTTCAGCTGAAAATGCTTTCACGTTTCGGCGTCAACGTTCATTCTTACCACAGCCACGGGCGGCTGCACTGCTGCTACTTGGCCTAGTTTTTTTTTTTTTTTTTTTTTTGCTCTCCCTGTCTCGTCTCTGCTGAGCATCTTTGACCCCAATCCCTTTGCTCCGTGCCAGTAATTGTAGCTGCTGGAGTATCACTGCTGTCTGTTTGTTCTGCCCTTCTTCAGTGTTGACAATGGAAGGAAGACGGCAGCTGGCGTGGTTCGCTCTTATTAACACAGAATCTTTATGGCGTAGGGGTGGAGATGTGAAAGAAGAGGAGAGAGGAAAGACAGGACTAGAGACCAACAGACCACTTTATTCCTTTTACGATTCTCCAGCATTTGCTTCTCCATTGGAACAGTTGTTAAGCGGTGATCCTGCTCCCCGAGGTAGCAGTGATGTTTCAAAAGAGAAGACAGTATGTGTTAGAATAATATGGGCGGTAATTACAAATGCCTAATCTTTATTTGTAGTGGTGGGGCACATTTTTGCTTCCTTTACTCGGTCTTCATGCTTTAATTTCCCCCTTCTCACGTGATGAGAAAGAATTGAGGTTCTCAAGCTTCTTTGCAGGCATTTAAAACAGTAATGATAATATCTCCATAGAGAAGATATTAGGGTTCTGGAAGATTAAAGATTTAAAATCAGGTGAGATTACAATCAGGAGTCTTAATGGAACAACGTAAGAAGCACGTTAGTTAATTTAGGGGAAGAAAAACTGTGGATGATTGGAGACATTTTTCTGCTTTCATTATATTTTCCTCTTTAAACAATTGAACTGATCCTTAGTTTACCATACTAAAAACACCATGTTTCACTTAGTTTATCTGAATGATATGTTAAAAACATGTGAGTAAATTTCAATAATTAGAAGTGTGTCTATTGAGAATTTTAGGAAAACATAGACTAGTGAGTGACGATACAATGAAGAGCTGAGAACAAAATCTAGAGTTTATGATGTCATTTCAGGCAAAAACTGCCATTTCTTTTCCACTAATGCAAGCAAAATAAAGAGGCTAATTTTTTTGAGGAGGTACTACATTCACTATTAAGTTAAAGAGGAGGAAAAATATCCAGGAGAAAAACCACTTAGAGAGACCTCGGTCTGAAGTTGAATTGGCCAGTGCAAACCAATCCTTTTTGATAGGATGACTCAGTCAACAAAGTGGACATGAGTGTCCGTCCAGTGAGAACTCATCTTGGAACCGTCAGGATACTTTCTAACAAGATCACAAGCGCTTCCATGATTAAACTGAAATTCTTTTATAAAACTTAATATTGGTTTCTAATTTTCCAATTAATATTTTTACAACAAAATGCTTACTGCATAACACAGATATCTGGGTTCTCTATCATGAAATTGTTGAAGAGCTGAGATATACTTAAAATACTTTGGGGAAAATGAATTCAGTTCTAGAATTAGTCATCCCTTTAATCCCACTACATGTGGATTAATTTTTTTTAAGATTTTATTTATTTATTTTTGAGAGAGGGAGAGAGAAGGAGAGAGAGAGAAAGAGAGAGAGCATGAGTGGGGCAGGGGTGGGGCGCAGAGGGAGAGGGAGAAGCAAGCTCCCTGCTGAGCAGAGAGCCAGATGTGGGGCTGGATCACAGGACCCTGGGATCATGACCGGAGCCAAAAGCAGACGCTTAACCAATTGAGCCATCCAGGCTACGTGTGACCTTATTGTTATAAAATAGGACTGTAGCAGATTGAGAATATCACATTTTACATTTTTGTAATAGAGTGCCAAGTCTGGTGCTTATTGTGTCCAAAAGCAAATCAAAAGCAATAGGAAATTCACTTTAATCAATACGATGTAAATAGTTTAAGCAATTGTAAGAGACAAATGTGAATTCATTTTAGAACTTGTCACTGGCCTGCTAAGGCTTTTAATATTTGATATTTGACAAAGAATGTTTCCAGGACTATGTTAAACACGTGTTCCTCAACCCTGTGTACACACAAACATTATTTTATTTCTCTTAATTAAAAAACAAGATATATAGGCTAATTATTGCTACAAGTTGCTTCATATTTGAGTCACAATATCAAGTTCTTACCTTTGAATATATGTTTAAGAAAAACATGTTTTTGTTTTCCAAAAATATATGTGTCCATATGCATATAAACATGTGTGTGTGTGTGCATACATGAGTGTGTGTGAGTATGCACCTGTCACTGTTCTAAGCAGTTTAACATTTTTAGCACATGGAATTCTCATAAAAACCTTATACTATCTAATTTGTCTGTATATTTCATGCAATTTCTTTAGAAATCTGTTCTAAGAAGAAGTTAACCTCTGTTAAATTATAATCAGCTTGTTTTATGAGACATTATGTCATTTTCTACATGAACACTTTCTCAGTGTAAAGTCCAAATTTTTTTTTTCTTTTTATCTTGTGACTGCTAGAAATTTCAGATGCTAAGTTTATAGCGGACTGCAGTGGGTATTCATTTGGGTGTCAGATGCCTTTTATTGCAGTGCTACTAATCTCTTTTATAATATCTTTAAAGATGAGCAATTTTAACTGAATTATAAACTATCCATTTATCCAGAATTCTTAACTATCAAGATATTTAATGTACTTGAGGTTTGTAATTATAATTTGTAATTTCCCTCATGAAATATTTGCCTAACAACCTTTATCTTAATAATAAATAATGTTTTAAAGTAGTTAATTTCTTTCAAAGGTTTCATATCTCTTATTTTACTCTATATTTAAATATAATTCTATTTACGTGTTAACATCAGATGTAACATAAATATATTAAGTAGATATTTAAATATTAAGTACTGAGAAATTCAGAATATAAGAAAAGTAATAAAAATTATTAGAGGGTGCCTGGGTGGCTCAGTCGGTTAAGTGTCCGACACTTGGTTTTGACTCAGGTCGCAATCTCATCGGTTTTGAGATCTAGCTTGGTGCTCAGTGGGGATTCTGCTTGAAGATTCTCTCCCTCTGCCCCTCCCTCGACTCTAGACTTCACTCTCTGTCCCTCTTCCTCCCTCTCTACAAAACAAATAAATAAATCTTTACAAAGTATTAGGGGGCGCCTGGGTGGCACAGCGGTTGAGCGTCTGCCTTCGGCTCAGGGCGTGATCCTGGCGTTATGGGATCGAGCCCCACATCAGGCTCCTCTGCTATGAGCCTGCTTCTTCCTCTCCCACTCCCCCTGCTTGTGTTCCCTCTCTTGCTGGCTGTCTCTATCTCTGTCAAATAAATAAATAAAATCTTTTAAAAAAAAGTATTAGAAATAATACTCTTTTATAAAAATTAGGAGGCACTGCAACAGCTTTAAAGTCTGCCATTTTTCATTGTTTCCTTACACATAATGTTAATTAATATCCAAGTAGTCTTCTATTTCTCTAATTACTTTGTTCTCTCAAATGATAATAAGGAGAATCCTCTGATAGCCCTAATGATAGGTTAGGATATACTTTTATGCAATGTTTTGTTTTGGCAACATTTCTATTAATTTAATTTCTATTGGTATGATTATCTTGAGTTTTACTTAGGACATATGTATATATAACTACATAGCCGAGATCTACTGAGCAATTAATTATGTGCCACATTCTATTTAAAATATTTAATAATCACTTTATTTTGTAATTCTCTAATCAACCATTTGGTATATTTTCTAGCTGAGGAAGTTAAAGCAAAAGAGGAAGTAACTTTGTTTGCCATCTACTTAAAATGGTAGGGTACATGTTAGAAGGCAGAGATTTTCCCGTGTATCTGCAGCTAATCACTACAGTTGTTTAATGATGTCATTGTTTATTGTTTTTCATGTAAAAATGGCAATCATTTGCGTGAAGAATTATTAAAATCAAGTCACTTTCTGACAGTGGTGGGCTTAGAATTTCTATTAAGAAAAGCTCGGGTGTTGGCAGTGTGGCTGGGAGAATGTTAGCTAGAAATATCTTCTTGAAGTTATGTTTGCTTAGTAAGCAGTCTGTTACACTAACATTCTGTGGTGTGCAAGATGGTCCTAATAATCCTCCTTTCTGTGATACACACCCTTGTATTATTTCCCACATTGAAATAGATCAGTTCTCTATCACGCATAGAGTAGGGTGGAGGTGAAGGTATATGACTTCTGAAGCCAGGTGAAAAAGGGCATTATGGCCTCTGCCTTACTATCATGGATCACTCATTCTGGGGGAAGCCAACTGTCAGTATGTGAGAACATGTAAGCAACCTTGGGGAGTGTCCCATAAGTAAAGAACTGGGCCTTTCTGCCAACGGCCAGCACCACATTGCCAGCCATTTAAGTGAGCCACCTCGGAAGTGGATCTTCCAGCCCAAGTTAAGCCCTCAGAAAAATAGAGCCTCATGAGATACTTGAAATCAGAACCCTCTCAGCCAAGCCACCACCACAAATACCATAAATGTTTTTTGTTGTTTAAAGGTGCTAAGTCTGAGATAATTTTTTATGCATCATGTGATAACTACTGCAATATAGGCTTACTTGACTTGGCATTGGAAGGAAAGATGGATATTATTTTTTTATGTTTGTTTATTTATTTATTTATGTAATCACTACACCCAGTGTGGGGCTCAAACTCATGACCCCCACTTACTTCTGAGCCAGCTAGGTGCCCTGGAAAGATGGATATGGTTTTTGTTTGTTTTGTATTGTGGCTTTAATCTTTTGACATGGGTCACATTGTCTTGGTTTCACTCAGACTATTTGGTGGCCAGAAGTAGGTTCTCTACTGGGTTAAGTATAGGTTATTTTTAAAGTGATGTGGTTGTTAAACTGGCAATGTGAAGCAGTCAAGGATGTATCCACATTCAGAACCCAGAAACTGATCTTTCATAGACAACCTCTGACTCTCTCCCTCCACGGAAGAGTCCCTTTCACACTTTTGAGTTCTCTTCGTTGTCATAAATCATCAGGGGACCTGACTCTATGTCATGCTGCCATTTGCTGTGCGTTCTTACAATTCTGGTTCTCTGTGCTCTCTGGTTCTTAACATGATTTCTTGACTCAAATTACCCCTGAGAAGAATCTGATTATCCCATTTCATCAGTTTATAGGAATTAAGACCACAGATTTCTGGTCAATTTCTGAGTCGTATTCCCTAATGTAAGCTGGGCGCTCTGGCCTCATCAGCTAATGGTGGACACTAGGCTGGGAATCTATATAGACAGAGGGAAGAATCATCTTCAGTCAGTGCCCAACAAATGACGATTTTACTTGAAAGTGGCTTTGAATTTGGCACATGGCAGGCAATGTACTTGACATATCTTACATAGCTTTCCATCCTAAAAATAGTATATGTTAAATGTCTCATTTCATTTTCCATATGCACATTCAGAGAAATTTCAGCTACCATAATACTAACCATACATTTTTTAGATACATTAAATTTTTATATACATTTTCTTTTAACATTGCCCTTTTCCATTTGCCTTCTGAAGTTAAGTCAATTTCTTAAATCCAAAAGGAGAAGCAGTCAATAAGACATCTAACTAAAATGTTATCTTTACATAAATGCAGTTTTTAAAAAAATGTTTTCCACTAGTGAAAACCTTACACTTTCAAAGATAAGGACAAGCAAAAACTTATTTAATTGCAAAGCCAACCAGTTTCCATGTGAGTGGCCAAGTAAAATAGCTGTTCAGTACTATACCAGGCTGCTGTGTAGTTAATCATCTTATTGCTGTTACTTTTATATTTCCACATACAGATAGCATATTTAACATGAGATCCATCATTTTGAATGTAATTGCAAGTCCCTAGTATATAAAATAAGACACTTTATTAAAAAAGGCATTCATAGAAAATTCTGTTACTCGTGTCCAGACATCTGTTTCATTGAAGCACATTTTCATTATAAGGCATATGTTATCTTCAGAAAGAATTTTACATTTTAATTAAGTTATGAATAAGTATTAAATTACCGGATGTCTTAATTTTGAGGGGTTTGTTGTCCAATTATAAATAAAAGATTTCAGAACAGAAATTTCATTTATGCTACATTAAGGGCTGCATTGTGTTTCATAGGATTCTCTAGGTACAGAAAAACAAAACAAAACAAAACAAAAAGCAACTTATTTAGCCCAGAATCTTGGTTCTACAGGATTAAAAAAAAAAATTAAGCTGGTTTAAAGGAAAATTATTACAGGTATTACTGTCAGATTTCAAATATGGGTAAAGATGAAGAAATTCAAAATGTCTTGATGTTTGGAATGTGAGTTTAATATGATACAGGCATGTCATAGAAGACCGTATATAGTGGTAAGGACTTTGAGAGTATACACATACACACACACACACACATGAATATGCATTATGTTTTTAAGCAAATAAGTGGCATGATTATGCCTGCATTTACTATAGCTAGCTGTTTTATTATGTGAAAGATAAATCAGTATGGTAAAACAAAGCCATTCCAATATGTAAGTAGCTGTTAAAATACAAAAAAAAAAATAGACCTGGGTGGCTCAATTGGTTAAGCATCTGGCTTCGGCTCAGGTCATGATCCCAAGGTCCTGCGATAAGCCCCTGCATCAGACTCCCTGCTCAGCGGAGAGTCTGCTTCTGCCTCTGCCCCTACCCCTGCTCATACTCTTTTCTCTCTTTCTCTCTCTCTCAAATAAATAAAACCATATATATATATATATATATATATATATATATATACATATATGTATATATATATATATATACACACACATATATATATATATATATACATATATGTATATATATATATATAATATCCCAATAAAAACAATGGGTTAAAAGCATAAAAATTTTTTTCTTTAAATATTTGCAAAAATAATATCACTAATAACCAAACTAAAGAAAATTTTCTTCAAATATTTGCAAAAATAATATGTTATAATCAAACTATCATATATTGTGTGTAACATATATACAATATATATTTATATGTTAATTTTTGGTAAGCTCGTGAGCATGTGCATGCATACACATACATACAGTTTTAGTCCACCTTGATGGAGTGTGGAGTGTGGTGTGTGTGTGTGTGTGTGTGTGTGTGTGTGTAATGGAATACTACTCAGCCATCAAAAAAAGAAATCTTGCCATTCGCAATGACATGGATGGAACTAGACGGTATTATGCTAGAGAAATAAGTCAATCAGAGAAAGACAATTATCATATGATCTCACTCATATGTGGAATTTAAGAGACAAAACAGGATCATAGGACAAGAGAGGAAGAAATAAAACAAGACAAAAATCACAGAGAGAAACAAACCATAAGAGACTCTTAATCATAGGAAACAAACTGAGGTTTGCTGGGGGTGGGGGGATAGGGTAACTGGAGATGGATAGGGTAACTGGAGATGGACATTAAGGATGGCATGTGGTATAATGAACATTGGGTATTATATAAGAACTCTACCTCTGAAACTAATAATACACTATATGTTAATTAACCAAGTTTAAATTAAAAAATGTTTCAATCAGTACCATGGTTATTTTTATTCAATTTTTTTCTTCATTTCAATTTGGATATTTATATTTCCTTGGATTTTTTTAGTGAAATCCAGATTATCAAATTTATTAGCAAAAGTTCTACATTAAAGTGATGAGTCACTAAATTCTACTCCTGAAACTAATATTACGCCATATGTTAACTAACTGTAATTTAAATAAAAATTGAAACTACAAAAAAAAAAAACTACACTAATTTAAAATCATAGCTATAGTCATTCCTTTTATCTTCCTTGTCTCCCCATTTCTTTCCCTTTTTTCTTCCTCCTGGTTCTGCTTCCACTTCTGCCTTCCTCTTTTTCCCTCTTTCTATTTTGCATCAATTGCATCAATAATGCATCAATTAAATCTATGTATTATCTCTTGGCCAAAACTTTTTGGGTCCACATATTGAATTCTCATTTTTGTTGTCTTATATGAATTGTAATCATATTTTATTATTTATATATTTATTTAAAAGAGTTTTATTTATTTATTTTAAAGAGCGAGAGACCACTGGGGAGGAGCAGAGGGAGAGGGAGAGAATCACAAGCAGATTCTGCCCTGAGGGCAGAGCCCAATGTGGGGCTCCATCTCACAACCCCAAGATCAGAGCCCAAACCAAGAGTCGGACATTAACCGCCTGCACCACCCAAGTGCCCCCATATTTGATTTTTTTTAAAATTTAATTTATGGAAGAATTTTGTGTGTTTAAACAGGTCTCACAGATTTTCATATTTGTTTTATCATTGTCTGCAAATGTCTAAACTATTTATGCTGATTGAAATATACCTACAAAATAGAGACTTTTCATTTTCTAGTTTACTTTGGATACACTCTTGAAAATTTTCCAGAAAATCTGAAAAAAACACTTTTATTTGTAGCGTTCAACATTCTGTTTGTAGAGCACAACATTCACTATGAAAATACTTATTCATTCTTACTAATTATATTATTGAAACTTCGTGTTTTTTCTCTTAATTTTTCAAATACTGAGAGTGGTGAGTTAAAGAAATAGAATGCAATTGTGGATTTATCAATTTTGTTTCCAATCCTAACAGTTTTTGCTTCATATTTTAATATTATGTTTTTAGTTTATATAATATTAAGTTCAATATGAAGTGCCTTGAATTTTATCTTGTTTGATGTTAATATCACAAACCATGTATTTTTTGGTACTTTCTCATAAATGATTGCCTATCTTGAAAATATCTCTGTCCTTCACTCCTTTAAACTAGCAGTGCTTTGGTATGTATACCACTAGGTTTTGTGCAGGCTTTTTCTTCTCTCTAGAAACCTTATTCTTACAATCCTCACTTGGTTCACTCTTACTCATCTTGCATCCTTCACCTCCGGTTTTTCCCTATGTTTAATCCACCTGCTAAAAACATTCACAGTACTGTTCCTCTCTTTCACAACCCATTAAATGTGTAATTTAAAATTTTTTCTCTGTTGCGTTGTGAATAATGTATATATTTTTCCTCAACTAGAATATAAACTCTATTAACAGAGATTGGGCCTGGGTAATCTGTGTATTGTATCAGTGAATGCAATGTCTGACATATGCTAGGCACTCAGTCAGTACTCACTGAGCAAATGAATGGAGATATGAGAAAACATATGTCTGTTACCATTTTTTTTTATAAACCACACACACACACACACACGCACACACACACACACGTTACGTCTAATCATGGCTCAGCCTTTCCTGAACCTACAGAAGAAAATTTAATCTCCTCTGCATTGTGTACAAAAAACTTTCTTGATCTACTCATGGAAAAATTCTCTGGCCCCATCTTCTATCAGTTTTGCTCTTCAAATATACTCAATTACTTCAATTTCTCTGAATACGGTATTCTCCCTCATGCAGGGAATATGTTCCAAGACTCCCAGTGGACGTCTGAAACTGCTTATAGTACTACACTCCATATATGCTGTTATTTTCCTTATACATACATAACTATGATAATATTTAATTTATAAATTAGGTAAAGTAAAAGGTTGACAATAATAACTAATAAAATAATTATAATAATATACTGTAATAAAAGTTATGTGACTATGGTCTCACCCTCATTGTATCATACTCACCTTTCTTCTTGTGATGATGTGAGATGATAAAATGCCCATGTGATCAAATGAAGTGAAGTGAATGACATAGGCACTGTGACTACTATTGACATTCTGATGAAACTTTACGCAGGATCATCTACTTCCAGACCGAGGTTAACTGCTGATAATTGAGGTCTATGTCCTCTCCTTGCAAATAGGACCTATCATTTTCATATTCATTTCAAGAACACTGTAGACACAAGAACAGCACCACAAAATGTCCTGAAAGGATGAATGTTACCTTACAAAAATTTATTTTTAAAATGTTTAGCAGGTTTTGAAACTGGATGACTTGGGCCTTCAGCCTCCAACTAGGAACGTTGGACTACAGTCTTGGGTCTGCTACATTCATGGGGAGGGTTCAGTTAAAAAAAAGTGATTATGCTTTAATATGGTTAAAATATTCAGGGAATATTTAGATGAAATTCTACCTCAGTTACACTTTCTTTTGACATATTATTTTGCTATGAAAACATATAGAATTTGGGTAAATTTGAATTAGTAATGGAGGCAGATGTTTCTCTGAGAATATTTCTAATTGGTATTTTTTCTTTATTTCTTTTTAATATTTTAACTCTATTGATTTAATCTCTCTATATTTAATATACCTTTTGTTCAGAAACAATTTAATATGCATCATTATTGTGCATTGAACTAAGCAAGATATATTTAGATATATTTCATTGTCTGGTTTAAAAAGTGAAAACATGTATTACTTAAAAATAAGCTACATCTGTGTTCTAAATCCTTTAATTAAACAACTCTTCTTGCTCAGGAATATTGCATTTTATGTAGGAATATTACATATTGTGATTACTGAGAATTTTTTTAAAAAATTTTTTCAGTTAGCCACTTTTAACTATACTGTCTTAAATAAATAGTCTTACCTACCAGTGTTTGTTCTAAAGATGTTTTTTAATAACATAAACTAAATATCCCATTCTTTCCAGTGATGCATAAAATGTTCTTTGTTTATTAACAAAATCTTTATTCCTAAGAAGAATTGGCAATTTCAAGAAATGAAAAGAGCATTATTAGCTAGTACTGGCATTTTACTGTTTTGTTAATTCAAAGTAGTTTGTTGAATTCACCACCACCACTTTTCTGTACATGTTCTATCCTAGAGATTGTGACCTCTTTAATAGTTATTTATATTATTATGCAGTTGAAGCTCTATTTACTGATTTTTCTTTCTCTCCTTTTTCCTTTACCATGCTGCAGTAGCTAACATATTGTGGAGAGAAGAAGGTACTAAATTCCATTATTTTTATATCATGATTATTTTGCTTAATTTAATTACTATCAGTTTTAATAATTACTTTATTTATTTTTAGGTTGACTCAGTATTTTTGTTTGATTATAAATTGATATTCTTTTGTAAACCTGATACCAATAGAAATATTTATTACTCTTTATCAGTTTGATTTATTGTTGATACATAACCAGTGAAGTACGTTATCATATATTGAAGTGGTTTTAAGTATTTAAAATTAAGTCAAAGAAATAAAAGCAAACTTAAATATAACCTCCATAATAAACCCTGATTTAGATTAGAAAAAGAAAAATTATAAAAACCATTGCCTTATCAAGGGAATGTAATAAATTATTCAAGAAAATGGGTTTAAAGGATCTTGAAGGATCTAGAATCAAATCTAGTCTCCACCCCTATTTAACCGAGGTCCCTCTATGTCCCAGTTTTCTTATCTTAAAAATAAGGATCATTGTTTATGCTCAGTAGGGCTGCTACCAGTCCCTTAAATATAGGCTATGTTCTATAAATAGTATCCACTTCCATTTATTATTGTTATGATTTTTCTTATTCATAAAGACTGGGGAGAATGTGTTTGACCAGGTACTCATGTGCTTTAGTTAAATTTTTAGGAGCAAAATGTAGTAAGTCATCATTATACTACTCTAAGCAATGACCAAAACATTGCCTCCTAATCCATCCTAGACAAACTTTCTCTTCCCTGATTATAGTTTCCCATATGAACTGGAGTCACTGCCACCTGTGAGGGCCCTGTCTCATAAGCTTCAAGTGATTTGAGAATTGAAGCATCTCAGTTTTGTTCTCAATGATGAGGCACACAACCATTTTTTCCTCTTGGTATTTGTTGCTTCCAGAATCTTTTGTATAGGTTTCTTCAATGTCTGGTGTGACTGTGCCTTCTCATTTTATTCCACTTAGATATTTCACATTTGAACATATGAATGTAGTCATTTCTAAACCTAGCATTAATAGATCTATTAAACAAAATTTCCTATACTTTCTTCCTTCTTCAGATCAAACAAATATATCTCTGGGCATTTAAAAATTGATTTCATGTTATCATTGTAATGGAAGGAACAAAACCTAAATAGCCAGAGATCAGGTAGCACAGATTTGGCTTTGCTGGGTTTTTGCTGGTAAAATTTGGATATATTATTTTACATCTCTGAGTCAGATTTTTCAAACACATTGCTTGAAATACAGTTGGCACTCTTGTTATAAAATTGTGATATGTAAATGTCCTTAAAGTATGTAAAACAATGCTTTCTTATAATTTGACTGATAACAACCATGAACATTATTATTTTATAATTTTAACATGTAATAGTAATATGATAGTCTTCAGGCTACCTTTAAAAACATAAGACCTCCAGATTAATTAAAATCACCCAGAGATTCATTATATGAAACCATTTTTATCTATTTAAAATTTTCTTCTGTTAGTTTTTTTAACATGTATACTCTCAATAATTATTCTCCATCAATGATTTGCTTACTCTTCATAACTTTGTTTAACAGAGAATATGTCCTTGAGAAATAATAGTTATTTAGTAGATTTTACAGATAATTTTAAGACATATATAATAAATGTCTTTGGGTAAAGTTTTTCAATCTTTTATTTCATGTACAATTATCATCAGGGTCCTTTGTTGTTTCTTAGAATAAACAAGATTTAACGTAATATACTTGAGAAAACAATATGCCTGATTTAGATTCATAGGCATCTGTAAATTATTTTTTTACAATGTCACAGTTACTGGCAAGGCATTACAATTAGAAATGATTGCATGTAATAATAGTAATGGTGGCCAGAGACAATAGACCAGCTTGAGGAATCACCGAATCCTAACAGTGTATACAATTATTTCATAAAAAGTAATTAAAATAATAGCTAACTAAAGCTTCCAAAATTTTTCTACCTTTATTTTTAAATGATAGAATTATAGCAAATATGAACTGCATAATTCTGAGATCTATTTTTGTTTCCACCGTAGTAATGTGTTCTGTTTGTATGCTTGCCTCTTTACTATGCCCAAAAGAAATTTATCCCAGAGAGAACCAACTGGGGAATCCCAATTTCAGGCATGCTTCGATAAATATTGGAAACCGAGTTAAAAATCATAAACCTCTCATAATGTCATTGTATTTATATGCAAGTATTAAAACCATAAAATTTTGTTTAACTGAAAAATTATTTCTTAAACATGAGCATCAGAATCTAGCTTAGCTAGAACTTTGTAATCTAAATTGATTTTATTAAATTTAATATGTATTATCTTAGGAATCACATGGATATTTAAGCCTGAAGCACAGCATCCTCTACTTCTCTGGGTTCTTCTTCCAGTTTTTTTACTAGTCATCATTGCGGTTTGTAGGAACGCAGAAAGACATTGTTTAGAGAGGAAATATGTCACTCGTTTATTGACAAATATTTTAAAGAGCCTGTTAAATGCAAAGCACTTTGAAAATACTGGAAATATAAAGATAGGAATATTTTCTCTAAAGAAAATTTTGATCTAGTAAGTTAAAGTCTTAATCATTCTAATTGATAACTAATTTTACTATATGATTTGAAAATATACCTTAAAAGATCCATTGTTTGGTTTCCTTCTGCAATATTTTTTATGATCTTGTAATAAAATAGAATCTAATAAAGTATGCCTTAATGTTTATTTAATGGACAACTGTTTAGGAATAAATGATTGAATTTAATAATACATGTTTTAATTTGGATAAGCACTAAATTAAAGGACTTTAAGCCATTTTACTTAATGATGAATTAATCTTAACTTTTAAATATGCTAAATTCAAGCTCCAAAGAGACATGTGAGGTGGTTCACTATATAGCATAGCATTTCCTAAATTTGTTATAGCATGGAATTATTTTGATGAATATTTATAGGATCAATATTGAATAAAGCCTATTTTGGGAAAAACTGGGTGGATATGACATCTAATGATTTGAAAGCCAAAAAAATAACTTCTATGTTTATAAAAATGGAATGTCCCTTATATTCCTTGTAAATATTTATGAATCTATTCATGTGAAAATGTAGAAACGATTGAAGTAAATCACTATATTAGTCAAGCTCATTTACACCTACCAATACAAAATGCAAATAGAAAATGCAGGGAAACCTTACAACAAATCTTACATGTTACACCATAATCTGATTAGCTTTGTGACCTATAATGTCACCAAAGTGGGGCAAAGAGGATATGGCAAGCAGGTCAGCTTTTAGCTTCTTCATCCTGAAATTATTCACATTTCATTGGCCAGACTATTACACATTGCAAGGGAGGTTGGGAAATACAGACTAATATATATACCAACTTTGTGAGTTCCATAAGCTTCTCATAAATTTATTTTTAGAGAAAAAAATGCTGAGGTTCTCAGGACCAGATTACTGCCTCACAGTAATATTGATGAATTATTTAAAATGAAAAAGAGTTTCAGAGCGTAGGCCTCAGAATGCATCAAACTAAGAAAGTCATAGCATTGTGGAGTGGTAAAGACCATGCTTTCTAACAGTCAGTAGCTGACGCCAATTAAATTGTGATCAAGTTCTCGGTATATTCATTAGCCAGTCCCCTATCATTAATATTTCAAATACTAACATCAACCTAACCTTTTTAGTGCTTTATATTCTTTCATTAAAAGTTTTGCAAATCAAAATTGTGATCTGACAAGAGATACCCATTTGCAGATATATGTGTATATATATACACACACAAAATGTGTGTGTATATATATATATATATATATATACACACACACACATAGATACATGTATAATTATATAATTTTATATATGATTCCAACTTACATCAATTACATAACACAAATACTCTATTATATTATAACTTTTTCTACGTTAATCGTTAACTGTGAAATTAATCTTGCGATTTGCATTCAGCTTTTTCAGCATATGTTCGAAAGTTCTGGAAATGGTATAGTGACTCAAAAGGACTGTTTTTAGATATCACTCTAACCAGTGAAATAGCACCTATTTGCTGGAATAAGAGTGGCTAATAAGAGCTTGATACAACCACTCAGTTTCTAGCAAGAATGAGAGTGTAAGTTTTATTTTAGTTGAACATAATATAAAGATCTTATTGAGGTGCAGTGGAATGATGCTACTTTGTGTGTAAAAAAGTTTTTAGCTCCAAAGACAAAGAAACAAAACATGGGAATATTCATGAACCAACAATCTTTCCTTGCTAAGTTATTCAGGATGAGAAATGCAATATGGACTGTCTATCTACTCTTGCCTATATTTTTCTTTAGCTAAAAAAAGAGATTTTTTTCTAGATTTCAAAAAAAAGAAAAAGAGAGAGATAAGTTTAGGATCCCTTAAAAGTGAAAAGAGTAATATCAGCTAATGAAGGACTTGTAACACTAAAACTTATTGAATTACCTTTGATTGGTTACCAAAGCACTGCATCGTATAATTTGCTCTTGACCATAACTTAAATTCTAAAGTAATGGCAATTTAAAGCAGAGGAAGACACACATCACCACAAATTATCTTTTATTATTGACTATCTTTTGTTATTGTTGGCCATCCAGAAATTAGAAATTAACCAAATTTTATCCTTGATATAAATGATGTAATACATATGCTATACATAAGAAATAATATCATTGTATTATCACAATAAGCTGTTATTCATGAGCAGCTCTCCTAAAGGATTGAGACAGGCATGTGCATTACATCCATTTTTTCTCAGTCCATTTCACGTATTTAAAGGTGCAGTATTGATTAGAAAATCCTTTGGGAAATACTTCCCTCTTACAAGACTGCAAGTAATTCTTGCTTGCGTCCTTTCTCTGTAGAGAAAGAAAAACAAAGCAAAAAGAAAGCTCACAAGGAACAAACAAATTATGGATCACTTTCTGGAGCCACTATACTCCATTAGATTAACAATCGACCCGGAAAAGACAAAGTACACGTGTCTGTCTTCACCAGGGGATGAAAAACGAAACTAGAGGCTGCCTGTATTGCCGATCCTTACTGTGACGAGAGGGTGAAGCTTTTAGCTAAAGCCAGGAACTCTTGTAATATCCTGCAATACAATGCATGAATGAGGAGAGAACTGTAACTGAAACCTACATGGTTATTAATCTTTTTGGGACTCAGAACCCCTTTGCATTCTTCAAAATTATTGAGAACCCAAAAGCTTTTGTTCATGCGGGTTAGTCCTATCCACCTATATTTACCATATGAGAAATAAAACTGAGAAACATTAAAGATATTTATTTATGAATTTATTGAAAATAACCATAATAAATTCATTTATAAGTACCCATAAATAACACAGTTTTAAAGCTATATTTTAAAAAAACGAAAAGACTCACATTGTTTTGCATTTTGCAAATCTTTTTACTGTCTGATTGAATAGAAGATGCTGGATGCCTGTATCTGCTTCTACACTGAATTGTTGTGATATCACTCATTACATCATATGTCATGTAGCCTGTCAAAAAGTACACTCTACATTTGGAAGAATCTAATTTGTGAGAATGAGAGAGAAAAATGTAAATGACACCTTAGTATTATTATGAAAATAGTTTTGACTTTGCAGACCCCCTGAAAGGATTGACTATGAGAATTGCCTACTAGGAAATGAAGTCGATCTTTTAGCAGGTTCATAGATGCATAGAATATCCTAGGAAACTGAGATGTAGCAGTATGTCTCACAGTATAGATTTGAGGAAAACATGGAAACAGAAATCAAAATCTGGTTATATATTGGGGCACCTGGGTGGCTCAGTCGTTAAGCGTCTGCCTTCGGGTTAAGCATCTGCCTTCGGATCAAGGTGTGATCCCAGGCTCCTGGGATCGAGCCCCACATCAGGCTCCTTCACCGGGAGCCTGCTTCTTCCTCTCGCACTCCCCCTGCCTGTGCTCCCTCTCTCGCTGGCTGTCTCTCTGTCAAATAAATAAATAAAATCTTTAAAAAAAAATCTGGTTATATACCATTTCACCATTTTTTTCTATCAATGTTTTAAAAGAAGAGATAATGTCAGTCATAAAAATAGCAACAGTACCATTTTTTGAAATTTTACTATGTGCCAGTCACTCTGCTAAATGTTTTACTTTCTCCATCAAACTAGATTCTTTTTTTTTTTTTAAAGATTTTTTATTTATTTATTTGACAGAGATAGAGACAGACAGCGAGAGAGGGAACACAAGCAGGGGGAGTGGGAGAGGAAGAAGCAGGCTCTCAGCAGAGGAGCCTGATGTGGGGCTCGATCCCGTAACGCTGGGATCACGCCCTGAGCCGAAGGCAGACGCTTAACCGCTATGCCACCCAGGCGCCCCTCAAACTAGATTCTTACAAGAGCTGTATGACATAAGTATAATTATTATCTCCAAACTTGAGATGGGGGAATTATGGCATAGACTGAGTCACTTTGCCATGGTACAACACTGAGTTCTAGAGCCATGATTGGCCTCTGAGCTGTTTGAACCCAGAGAATGCAGATTATCTCTCTGTTACATTCTCCCATCTGCCCCCAAAAAAGTTCAGAAATGGAAACTTAACAGTTATAGTGAACATACACAAATACGTTATTATTTTCTTTACAAATAAAACTAATGAATGCTCCAAATGAAAATCTGTATGTGTCTTTAATTTCCAACATCTTCATTATCAAGTAATTTATATTATTCTGTGCCCAGTATAATCACAATAAATGTATATATGTATAATATTATAGAAGTAAATTTAAAAAGAAACACATCTGTAGCATATATTCAGGTCACAAGTTCTGCTGCTAAAAGCTTCAGAAAACTTGACTTAAAAAATCTCTCTACCCAAGGGGCGCCTGGGTGGCTCAGTTAAGTGTCTGCCTTCGGCCCAGGTCATGATCCTCGGGTCCTGACATTCAGCCCCCACACTGGGCTCCCTGCTCAGCGGGGAGTCTGCTTCTCCCTCTGCCCTTCCCCCTTCCCCTATTCGTGCTCGCTTTCTCTCACTCTCTCTCTCTCAAATGAATAAATAAAATCTTTTAAAAAAAGTCTCCCTAGCCAAAAAAAAAAAAAAAAAAAAAAAGAAAAAGGTAAACATACCTCTTGTGGGTAGAGAGAGGAGGAACTCATAGATGGCTCACTCTAAGGATATAATTACAATTTTAATTCATAGCAAAGTGATTAAAAAATAGTTACTTATTTTATAATTGTTATTTTAGCTAATATATTTATATATGGTATTTTGTTGTCATTACTATTCATCAATATTGAAAAGCTGTATTTCCACTGAAAACAATAAAGTTCGAAAACAAAGTAAACCTCGCATAATGAGATCTGTATTTCTTCAATAACCTGTAACCTGGAAAGTAGTTCATGCTTTGTAAAAACACTGAATGTGTAACTCATATAAAAAGTAAGAAAATAGACTTGAGATTTGAACAAGTGATTTGGATGGGTTAGCTGGGTTTTAGAGGAAAATATAGCTCAGAAATTTCATCAGTGCAACAATGCAGTGGAATCTCACTGACTGTATTTTGTACAGATTATGGTAAATAACATAATGAAAGTATTCATTTGAGCAAAGGCAGAAATATTTCAAGAAACAGTAAACAGTCTGGACCTAGAGAATTTGTCAGGTTCAAACACATTCAAATTCCTGACTGGGCAGCAGAATTTTGCAGCAGCAGAAGGAAGAGAGAGTCGTGTTCATTAACAATTTTAGGAGCTTTGTAATCATCATAAAACATAGTGTGTAACTGACACAGTTGAAAACTAGGCACCACATTGCAACCTGGTCTTGTTCCCAAGTTTCAACAACCAATAATGTTAAATTGATAGTCACTGACATGCAGCACATGTCAGTCCTATGTTAATGTTGACATGGAAGCTTGCTGATAAGTATCAATTGTTTTTGAGTAAAACCTGACTTTTTAAAAGTTTCACCCTTTGGACATAGACCTTATATTCCTTTATGCACAACTATAATTATATATGAGTTGACAACTACTAAATTTATTTTATGAAAAATGTGACTTGAATTTAGTTTTTGCCACTTCTTCTGTTGTTCAGGAATATTCCAACATAATGTAGCGCTCTCTGGAATTATAATACGTAATTAACTGATAAAGATTGCATGTTTTAAAATATGAGTGCTATCAGATATTTATAAAACAATAATATGTGTCAAAACAATCTGGAGTCACTTCAAATGCATAAGCGTATTAGATAGAAATAATCTCATGTGTTAAAAGAAAATTATAACCACTATGTATAAACACTAATAAAGTCATAATTATACTTGAACACATTTTCCTCTAAATCGTAAGAATAGATGGATATATGTCTCAATGGACAAAATTGAAGACTTTTTTTAATTAACTAGGAACATATTTAATAAGAGTAAATATGGTTTAAGTTGAATAAACAAATATTTTTATGAATACCTACCCTTTATCGTGGTCCTCAGGCTTGACTTAATAAACCTTGCAGGTATTATCGATCAAAATGAAAATGATGCTTGGGGAATTTTTTGTATTTAAATAAATTCTTTTTATCGATATTTTTAGAATTTAAACCTCTTAAGCAGCAATGGTATGGCTTTTCAAACAACCAAGATTCGAATATCTTTACTTATCTTTTAAAGAATCCATGCTATCATTGAATTCTGTATGCTGTAGTTAGACTGAATAAATGTGATTGTACAAACCAGTACAGCTGGGCAAGGGATTGGGTGAGGATCAGAAAAGAAAAGGACTCTATATGCTTAGGTCTGGTCACGCTGGAACAAAGCAGAAGCAGAGGAGACAAAGAGAACAGGTAGAATATATGGAACTCCCCAGGTGCTGGCATCAGTTAACCCCAACCGCATTCCAGGTGTCAAATTTCTAGCATCCTGCACCCCATTACATGTGGCTTGATAAAGTAAGTGAGATGAATTTCTGAGATATCATACACCCAAATCTGTAGTGTGAACAAAATTAAAAGTATGATTTAAATCATTCACTCAGATTTTTTTAAGACTTAAATTAATTCAAGTTTTAAAGTATAGAGTAGATCCCAACCTTTGCCGGTATAAAACTGAGATCTAAGACCTCTGTGTAGGATTGATTACATTTACAAAAGTTATTTTAGGAAAATATATATTCCCTAAAATCCAGAGGACTTGGTCTTTTTGTTTTGAACAGTTTTTATGTAAACTAAATTTCTACAAAGAATGACATTTTATTTTCCCTAGGGAACTATAATGAAAATATGCAATAAATATAATTCTTAAAAAATATTTTTATTCCTTAAAAAACACCTAAATTAAATGGGGCTTGGGCTCAAAGTCTATGTAACAAAGGGCTTATAATCTTCATTTTTATCTGAAACATGTATTGAATTATATTAAAGAAATCACTGAATTGCAGATTAGAGAGAATAAAGTAGAATGCATAATATCAGAAAGTTGCTTTGGTCCACGGTAAAGGTTTCATATGGTTTGTCATATTAACATCACACAACTTTACAAATTGATCTCCTGCTGGTATTATGAGGAGCACTGAGTTTGGGTTGTAAAGATTTCTGATAATTTTATTTTGAACTTTTGAATATGTTTTTATTCCTAAGGTCTGGGAATTGGGAACATGTTCTATGTTTTTTATGAAGATGGAATCAAAGTGATACAACCCATAGAATGTGAATTTCAGAGGCACATTAAGCCTAGTGAAAAGCTCCTGGGATTTCAGGCAAGTATTTAAAAACTTCCTTTGCAGTTTTAGTGGCAGTTTTGTTAAGTTGAATTATATTTCGGAAACACAGTGAAATCCATGCACATATGAGATGTTTTGGGAGCAGAATACTAAAACTGTGATACTGGTTGTTATTCTATGCAGGTTTAATATTCGAGGAGGAAAAACGATATGTAATTACTTGTTCTAATTAAAATAAAGGCAATAGAAGTGAAATACATAGAATGAACACTGTGTAATAACTTTACCTACTCCTTAATTTAGAATGTCTCATATTTTGGTAGGCAATGGTTACTTTAACAAAATGAAAGAAAATAGCATGCAAATAATCTGATGGGAAATTGGGGTCTATTAGCTGTTTTATAAATATTGATTCCTTTTTATTTTTTATCTCATTTTTATGAGGTCTCAATGGAATGAATACTTTAGATTTACATAGAAAAATATTAATTCTTTTATTTATTTATGTTTACCTTGCCCATCCCAGGAAGACTTTTTTCTGTAAAATATTGGTACAGCATTCAGAAAGTAAAATAATATCTAACAAAATGGGTATTGATTATACATATTAGAGACTGCATTTTAATAAGGTAATAATAAATTATAATTATTTTTATGTTGCCATAGCTATATGTATCTCTCCACATAAACATGTATACACCGAAATATGTAATATTAAAATATCTATGTTTTTTATGTGTTCCCACACAAGTTTGGATAGGCACCAAACACCCAAAATGGGATAAGATATTGGTAGACCTCATCATGGAACCTCTCTTGATACTCATTTTTAATGTTGGCATGGCCATGAGATATGAGTAAAATAAATATTTAATGCCATTGTTTAGATTTTTTACTTTGAACTCCTATTTGCAGCGATGTATAGATACATGGAGACAAAAATTTACACCTTAAATCTATGCCCTAAAATAATAAAAAAATATATGGGTGAGATAAGGTAGTCCAGCTTCCTTCTAGATATTCTATAGGAAAAATAAAGGAAATAATTTAACTCAATATGTCCATGATTGTTTAAAAGAAATGAAAACATTTGGGGATGCTTGGGTGGCTCAGTCGGTTAAGCATCCAGCTCTTGATTTCTGGTCAGGTCATGATCGCATGGGTCATGAGATGGAGCCCCATGTTGGGTTCCACACTTAGCAGGAAGTCTGCTTGAAGGTTCTCGCCCTCTGACCCTCCCCCCACAGGTGCGTGCACACTCTCTCAAATAAATAAATAAATAAATCTTTAAAATAAAATAAAATAAAACAAATGAAACCATTTTTAATTTAAAAATATTTCAGTCAAGCTAAATTGCTAAATGGAATTATTATAATTTTTGCTAAGCTATGGTTTAACAAGTAAGACAACATTTTAAATGGCACATACGATTTTGTTTTGTTTTATAATCATATAACTAAGACCATTTTGAATAAGGTACATATGTGTGTGTGTAAATAAATAAATGCATATGTGAAAATATAAATATTTGCTTGTGATAAAGCAAATAATGCAATTTTATAGCACATTCATATTATGGATGAAAAATCCGGGCTACCACACAGATACAGGAAATGTAGCATCAAAATGATTTAAATCAAAGCAAAATAATTTTGCAGGAGAGTCTATCTCTGAACCAGCAGTTTTGTAGCTGACACAGATGTGTTGGTTCTATCACAGAATTTGAAACTTCGGTTATTAACACTAGTAAGATAATCTGTGAAATCCATACTTTTCATCACAAAACTGTCACCTCGTGAGTTTGATTTGCAAATTTAAAGACAAAGAATTTTCTTCCTACATTTCAAGTATGCTATTCCAGAGTACCGGTTAATGGGTTAATGCAATTTGGTTCAATGCAAATCTAAAGAATGTGCTTTTTCAAACATTTCTTGATGACTCTGGATGAGTTAATTCCACAACTATTTGAAACCTAAAGCTGAAAAGGAAGCAAAAACTTGATGTGACACTTTTGTGACATGTCTGGACAACAGGGGTGTGAGTTTACTTACCTGAATTCCTCTCTCTTTAAAGCTTTTGAATACATAGACTTCTCCTAAAAGTACTACAGTAGAAACCACATAGGATTATGTATATCTGTCTCTCTATATGTCTGGCTATATATAGTGAGAAATTACATACATACATATATACATTATATATAACTTTCTATAAAAATTAAAAATTGAAGAAGTGAAAACCAAACCCCATCATGACAGCCTTCACTCATTTCCTTCAACCTGAGAACCCTTATCCGCAAGCATACATCAACAGTGAGTGTCAAAGCAGGGATAGTTACGAAGAACTAATTTAGTGCGTCAGATTTTCCAAATCACAGCCTATGGAAATCTTTACATTCATCCTACATATGAGTTTATGCATAATGCAAAATGAAGGAAAATATAAGGATAATTTAGCTGTCCTACATTATATAAGACAAAAAATTACAAAAATTTTAATCCTCTAATGGAAGAGTAAGCAAAAAAGAGTAAAAAATGTCAGATTTGTACTTTTGAAATCAACTATCAATGTGTTTTTTATTTTTTTTTTAAGATTTATTTATTTATTTGAGAGAGAGAGAGAGAGAGAGACACAGCATGAATGGTGGGAGGGGCAGAGAAAAAGGGAGAGATCTATCTTCAAGCAGACTCCCCACCGAGCATAGAGCTCAACATGGGGCTGGATCTCACAACCCTGAGATCATGACCTGAGCCGAATTCAAGAGTTGGCCCCTTAACTGACAGCCACCCAGGTGCCCCAAATGTGTGTTTATGGCCTTTCTATTGCTTTGGGTGTTGAAATTAAAACACAAATACATTTCAGCTGACCAATATATTTTTTAAAGCATTAGTAATAATACTGAAAATTGTGACTCAGCTAAAACTGTCCTGCTTGTTACTGTTAAGTGCAGAATATAAAGACATTCAATGAATACCAAAAAAGAAAAAAACATATTTCCTATGTAATTAACATAGTCCGTATATATGAAATAAGAACTACAGAAAATAAACTTTTATTTCATATTGCTCTGTTATTTTTTATTCCTAAATAATTATTTCTTATGCCATGCTATTTTGTTTTCTATTTAAACACAAGAGAAATGCCAATTTCAAACTGTGTAAGCTATTTGGTGCTACATTTCTAGATTTACATTTCTAATTATAAAATAATGTTCTGAGGAAATTGTTGAGTATTATGTGAAGAGAAAACTTTTCTCCAGAGAAACAGAACCAGTAGAATTAATATATGTATCTATATCTCTCGATCTCTGACTCTATCTCTATATTTATCCCCATCTCCATCTATTTCTGTCTCTACCTCTATCTTTTATTTCAAGAAGTTGTCTCAAGTGACGGTGGGGTGGGGGGCGAGTCTGAAACCCCTAGGGCAGGACAGCCAGCAGGAAATTCAGGTAAGAGTGGTTGTTGTAGTCTGGAGTCTGAAATTCACAGATGAGGCCAGTAGACTGGAAACTCAGACACGAGATGACATTGAAGTTTTGAGTTAGCAATCTATAGGCAGACTGGAAACTCAAGCAGATTTCTGTGTGGAACTCTTGAGGCAGAATTCCTTCTTCTTTGGGAAATCTCATTCTTAAATCTTAAGGCTTTCAATTGATTGGATTCACATTATGGAAGGTGATCTGTTTTACTTAAGGAACGATTGTATTAATCACCTCTAAACAACTTTACAGCAACATCTAGACTGGTGCTTGCCCAAACAACTGGGCACCATAGCCTAGTCATAGCCCAGTTAACACATAAAATTAACCATCACATCTTACTATCTCTTTTAGTCAAGGGCCTATTTAATTCATGTTTGTATTCCCAACATGTTGAGTACGGTGCCTTACACATAGCAGATAGTCAAACAACATTTGTTAAATGAATGTGATGAAAATTCCATTGCTTAGAGCCTTGGGCTATTCATTCCTTTATGCGTTCTTGAAGTTTAGACATATATATGTCTGATTTCTTCCTCACCCTAACATTGTTCCTTACTTTACAATTCCCACAAAACAGTGCTCTTCTAATGTGTTTGTGAAAAATGTTTCAAAAAATAATTTATCAATGAAGTTTTTAAGGGTAAATATAACTTCATAGGTCTATTAATTCAAGAGCACATAGTCAAAATGTACTGTGCAAATATTCTGTGTAAGATAGTTTGGAGTTCTATTACAGAAAAAAAAAAAAAAGCCGCTTCCTTGGGATTTTAGAAGATAAATCCCTTGAGTAAGAGTAGTGGAAGTGAGTCCTGGAATTATTTTTTCCCATGAAAAGATTAAACATAAATATAATATTTTTCAAAGTCATTGTTGATATTAAAAGAATGGCAGTGCAATTTCCAGTATAACTCATTAGTTAGTAACATTTAGATAAAAACTGAAATACTTAGAATATAGAATTTTCCACCAAACCTCTCAGAAGATGCTGTTTGCTTGCTCTAAATAAAAATTCAATTCTGGTGCAATGTCAGATTACATTGGGTTTCAGCTTTTGATAGTGAGTTGGTGAGGATTCATGCAACATGGTTTAGTTATACTTTCATCTCTCTTTTTTTTTTTTGTTATATAGCCTTACTAGATAAGACTCTTGCTATATTTATCCTAGTTGTACACATGATTTCATCTTGTCCCCTACAGTATGAACTTAAAGCAAATAGAATTCTCTCCCAGACTTATGAATTCAGAATGCAAACTGAAATGGGTTGAAAAAAATGTTTAAATTACAGGTTCAAGGATGACGGGCTCGGGGCGCCTGGGTGGCACAGTGGTTAAAGCGTCTGCCTTCGGCTCAGGGCGTGATCCCGGCGTTACGGGATCGAGCCCCACATCAGGCTCCTCCGCTATGAGCCTGTTTCTTCCTCTCCCACTCCCCCTGCTTGTGTTCCCTCTCTCACTGGCTGTCTCTATCTCTGTCGAATAAATAAATAAAATCTTAAAAAAAAAAAAAAAGGATGACGGGCTTTTCCAAGATGGCTAACTTTTCCACTCCTCTGGTTTCCACCGATTCTGTCATCTTTAGCTACCATTCTTTTAATTTTTAATACTTTTTAATTCCATTCGTTCCGTGTTTGCTTGTTAGAGCTCTAACTGCTGTTCGTCACACACACCATGGTGCTATCTATTCTTTTATGGGTACTAGAAGAGCTTAAATGAAAATCACATGTATCTTATCATCCATGGGTCCTATATTTTGAGACATGAAGGTTTTATTAGTGGTTTTAATGGTAAATTAAATGGTGATGAACTGCAGGGGAACACACTTTCTACAGAAAGTCTGATGTGAATCACCTGTAAAATGTCTGTTTTCTAGGTTTTGGATTCCCATATATGAAAATTACTTTACTTTTATAAATAAATACTACTAGTAAGTACTGTATTAGAATGGAATTAGTCCATAGGAACAGATCGTGTACAGTATTCAGAATTTACTTAGATATCAAGAAATTGAAGCTGAAATTAGAAATAGGGAAACACAACAGTGCACATTTCTTTCTCTCTTGGTGGTCTCCTTTACCTCAAGCACTGCAGCTTTCCCGGCATTCATCTATTCCCTTACTTATCCCTCCATATTTCCCTTTTCAGCATTTCATCTGTTTCTAATCTAATTACTACTTCTCCAAACTGTCCATAAAAATATTTGTTAATACCCTAGCCCCTTTATATGGCACACACCATTCATTTCCCCATGAAGCCATTGAGAAAGTTTTTGAATTCAATGCCACTGTGTACTTCAGAGAGGAATGTTTCCCCACTTACTCTTTTCTCAATGGGCCTCTATTCAAATATGGCTTATCTTAAAAAAGAGTTTAGAATGATAAAGATTTAAGCTTTTGTCCCTTTGTGGTTACAGTGATGTCCTTCAAAGAGCTTCCTAAAGAGAGTAATGTAAATTACCTCTGTTTCTTGGTGGATTAGTCTGTAGGTGTTAAGAGAAATAAATTTATGAAACTGGCCTTTGAAGCCCTAGGCTTAAAGAGCCTTCTAATTGTTAATTAAAAATTACACTTTTTTAGGGGCACCTGGGTGGCTCAGTCGTTAAGCATCTGCCTTTGGTTCAGGGCCTGATCCCTGGGTCCTGGGATTGAGCCCCGCATCAGGCTCCTTACTCTGCTGGGAGCCGGCTCTTCCTCTCCCACTCCCCCTGCTTGTGTTCCCTCTCTCTCTGACTGTCTCTCTCCCTGTCAAATAAATAAATAAAATCTTTAAAAAAAATTACACTTTTAAAAAATTTTTCACATGTGCTTCTATTAGACTGTAAGTATGTAAGCCCAACAGGAGAACAACAGTTGGAAACACGTAAATTGTTGCAACAGCATGTTAGTGGATTTGAGTAGCAGGTGATTTTATCTAAGAAAGCAGATTAAGTCTTCTTCAAGAATTATTAATGAGAACCAGCCAAGTTATTTTGATAATTATGACCAGAATGATGTATGTGTCTTAGGCAATCTTTTGTGGTCATTTTGAAACATTTTTTTTACATGAGAAATAAGGACTCATGATACACCTACAAGTCCATTCTACAAACTTCAGAAATAAATGTGTGTATAGTAATTTAGATTTTTCAGTGGAAATATTTTAAGGATAAAATTGAAGAATTTAACTTATAAAAATTATTCATACAAATGTCTTTACACATGAAAAATTTCTACTCGAGATTTATAAAATCACATAAATCTACCTTGTATAGATCTTAGACTATAGTTCTGGTCTAAGATTTAGTTTTACTCACAACAAAAGTACTTATTCCTTTTTTCAAAGTAATAGATTTGCATGATGAAATAAAATAAAGCAAGAAAGCATAGATAAAAAGTGGTAGTTTCTTTCTTCATGTCTCCCTATTCCCAGTCCCACTGTATGCAATCAATTACATTGACTCACTTAGTATGCCCAGTAGCAAGAGCTCTTGAATTATCAATTAGATATTTTCTATTGGTGTTTCTTTATGGACGATAATAGTTTTGCTTACGCAGTTCTTAACTTTTTCTTTTTCTAAGTATGTTGTCAATTATGTAATTATTTTAATGCTTTTGGGGATTAGATTTATAATTTTAATGATTTATTCAAATTTTAGTCCTTATTTTTCTTGAAATTTCCTAAAATGTCTATGTTACTTTACTTTTCCAAGCTGTTGCTTGATTTCTTATTGTTTACATTTTATATTTCAAACAAAGTGTCAAAATTGCAATTTAACATGAAAGGCTGATCATTTCTTTAATATCATTTTCATATTTCAGATAGGTCATAAATCTCAGTTTGAACAATTTAAGAGGTGGTGTAGAAAGAAAAACAACACAGCGAATTAATGCCAATAATTTTTCTTTATTAAATGCTTGAATTGCTAAAAACTAAAAAAATATTGCTGAAAGTGTTTAAAATGACAACTTTGCATTTCTCCATATACTTCTTGTATAATGATTTTATATGTTTTTCAGATGAAAATTGGAGATACAACTATATAATAAGAATTAAAAACAAAACTTAAACTTCAAAATTATTATTTATCTCAACTATTTAAACTACTAATTTATTATCCATTGATACTCCTTTTTTTTTTTTTGCATTTTGGTAATTTGTCTTCAAAATTTTATTAAACCATTGTTAAAGGATACATTATGGATTGTTCTGTAAATTAAAGGCAAAACCTAAACTTCATCTAGGACTTGCCAAACAACACGGCAATCATTCCATTCCCCTTTGAAATCTCATCTGTGCAGTGCTAAAGAAAATGGAACACAAGCCACTATCCAGTAGCAATCTAAGGTGTCCCAAATCACCACCAAAGTGTTTCGTGTTTCAGAAACTGGATCCTTTCACTGACTCTATCTTCAGTATTCTTTCTTCCATCCTGAAAAACACCACAAGAGTCGTTTCTACCTCATCTCGATTTTGAAATCAAACATGTCCTCCCTATGATAAGGGCAGAAGAAAATGAGTTTAGCATATTTAAAAGTCTATACAGTATTATCATTTTCATTGAAAAATAGTAACTTTTAATGAGAAAGTCACGGGGATAAAGGTGCAGCACAGGAAATACAGTCAACAGTTCTGGAAGAGCGTTGTAGGTGACAGATGGTAGCTATGCCTGTGGTGAGCACAGCATAATGTACGGACACTTCAAGTCACTGCATTGTACACCTGATGCTAGTGTAGCACTGTGTATCAACTGCACTTTGATTAAAAAGAAGTAACTCTTTAATGTGTAATGTTCAGCATACATTTTTCAATTCATATAATTTCCTAAAAATATATTTTACTACTGATAGCTCACTTTTGAAATTATTTGGAAAACTTAAAGGTGGAATAAAATAGTAGCAGATCTGATTAAATAATCCATGTACATTTTAAGGGATTTGCATTGAACTAAATTGCAGAGGCAGTTTCAGTGAATTCTCAATAGGGTTTTCATGTTATTACTCAAGAATTTTTCCAAACCAGATAGTGTGGCAGAACTCCTATCTAATTCATCAGTAAGAAAGAGACAACACAAAATACAATTCTGTGGGTAATATAATAAATAAGATTTAGTTTTAAAGAGAAAGGACAAAGAAAATGTAATTTTGGTTTGTAACTTCCTACCTATAAAGAAGGTAGGTGCAGCGCTAAATCGTTATTTCTTAATATAACATTTATTTCTAAACATTTGCAAAATATGCTTTAAAATGGGTCTGTTTTCATGGTTTTTGTTTAACTGATACAAACATAACAAAATACATAGGTGTATAAATTATTTGGTCAGTATCTTTTCACCACATACCTGTAAGAAATAGACTGCAAGGTCATTTGCAAAAATAATTAAACAGTAAATAATATAAATCATGCTAAAATAATTTTTAAAAGAATATTGACCTAAAAGGTAAAGTGTAATGTTATTCAAGGTAGACATTCTGATATGGAAAATATTTGTGTGTTACAATAAGGTTTAAAAATAAAAATGCGTATAGTTATCCCATAAACAGCTTTATAATATTTGAAGATAAATCTATCACCCTTCAGAATAATTCATTTCAGTAAATCGTAGTCTTGCAAAAACTATTAAGCCTGTCTCCCACATAAGGCACTTCTGTGCTGGACAATATGGGAAGATGGAAGAACTCGATCAAAATGACATGTCACCATCTGCATTGTGGGATTATGTGCTACAAAAAAAGTTCAATTCCTAAGTGATATTACACTGTGTTTAACCAAATGTAGATACTCCAACAACTGTAAAATTAACTCAATTTATGCTTTTATGTCAACATTTCTTAAATAGTTACAATACAAAGTAAGCTATTCACAGGAAGAGATCACATATGCATACTTCAAAAGGTAATCAATGAAACCTGTGTTGTTCCTTAACTAATATCTCCAAAAAGAAAAATTAGTAAAATGTGCATCATCAAATCTCATGTATCACTACTAAAAAAAAAAAAAAAAAAAGTTGACCATTTAAAGAAGGAAAAGAGGCATTGTATTGTTTTTGATATTCCATCTCATTACAACTGTTCAACTCTTTTCCTTAAAAGTTTAACTTTGTTTCCTCTTTATCCTATGGACTTGTAATGATAAGAAATGATTTAATTTACTCCATTTTAATATAAGAATTTAAAAGAATCAAGGTAAATTAATCCTAGGAGATTCATTTACAATGTCTTCGAAAGCCAGCAATTGTATTTTGACAGATTTCATTTCTCTGTGCTCTGATCATATTTCTTAAAGCAATTATAGATTTTGACATAAATAATGCCTATGAAGTAGATATTCAGGAAGGCAAACGAAATGAATTCCACAAGTTGGACTGAAGTTAAAAAACTTAAGTTCAGTTTTGGGAGCCATGTTTTAAAGCCGCATTAACAAACTATCTTTAACATTTGACAGACTTTTATGTAAAATTCAGGATAGAACATATTGCATGGAACAGAAGTACCAAATCAAATGGATGGGAAGCTATTAAGGAGAGATTTATGCTCTTTAGTAAAAATTTAAAACTCTACCTTACAAAGAAGTCTCCCTCTTCTTGAAGTTAAAAAAAAAAAAAAAAAAAAGACTAGGTATCCAGCTGTCAGAAAAATTCTACAGAGGAATGTGTACATTTTGCATTTAAACAAATGTTTTATTGATCTTTTTATTTATGAGTCTATTAATCAATAGTTGGAAGGGACCATTTGAACAAGTATTTTTTTGCTGCTACTTAAAGAAACTAGAGAATAAAACATATTTGAAAGGAGTAAGCCCCATCTTCCCATGATATTCATTAGCATTCACAACGATGTCATGATTATAATGAGTTTTACATTATTTTAAAGAAAAGTTTACATACTATAGCTCAGCTTGGTTGCTTTCATTCATTCTTTCTGTCTTTTCCTTTCTTTTTTTTTTTTTTTTTCCTTTCCTTTTCTTTCCGGTCAGTTAATTTCATGTGTTGTCTGATAAGGAAAAAATTTGTTAATCCTTTTTTTCCCCTTTAGCTAACCAACTTACCAATTAATAAAACAAAGTCAGGAAAGACTATTATTGCTTCTATACAAATCAAATCTTCATTATGTTAGGGAACAGAATTAAATACAACTAATTCTTTAGTTTCAACTATCCCCACTACTATTTAATTAAGTTATCCACCATGAACTAAATGGGTCCATATAATTTACACTTTCTGATATCCACCATAATTATCCATTTTTTTTAGTGCCTGAAATTAGCTTTTAATACCAACATCTTTTGCCAGACTCTATTTACTGGTTTTTCAACCTAACTTGACACCAATGGTTTTGATATTTAATTCGGTCTCACATTATTCAAATTTACGCCTTTCCCAACAGACATTAAGTTCCTGTCCCAGGGATTCTCAGTGCCTATTGGCCCCTGGACCTAGCCTGAGACAGGATTTCAGCTCCCTTAAAAGAACCAAGTGAACCAAGACATAAACCATCTAGTCCTACATTTACAAAAGGTCTACGGTTTTCTTCTCTTACATTCTGTAGACACTTGAAATTGAACCCTCTAAACATTTATTTTTTAATTGCTATTCTTATCTAATGTAATATTTTTATAAATTGAGTAAAACATTTTCTGTTTAAGCAGAGTAGAAGTAATTCAGAGAGTTTTGGATTTTTTTTTCTCTTTTGAAATCAATTGACAAAATCCTAATTCCATCCCCTCAATTTCCAGATGAAATGAGAAAGGTCAAGTGATTTGGTCAATGTCACAGAATTACCAAATGATAGAGGGGAAAATAATTCTCTTGAATAATTCTCTTGATGCAACAATTATTCCACACTTCAAGTAACCCTCTGAAACTCTTAAATATTCACAGTGAACTTCTCTCCAAAACATTTTGAAAAGAAAAAAAATTGTAAAAATATGTAGACTATTATAGTTTCATGTAATATAGCCCATAGAAGATTTTCTGTAGGAAAATAACAGGTACGGAGCATCTAGATGGCTCAGTTGGTTAGTCTGCCTTCAGCTCAGGTCATGGTCCCGGGGTCCTAGGATCGAGCCCTGCATTGGCCTTCCTGCTCAGCAGGGAGTCTGCTTCTCCTTTTCCTTCTGCCCCTCTACCCTGCTCATGCTCTCTCTCTCAAATAAATAAATAAGTAAAATCTTTTAAAAAAAGGAAATAACAAGTAACACTGATCACTTGACCTTTTCAAACACGATTTTATTTAATGTGCATAATAATCCTATGTGATAGGTAATATTGTTTTTCCACTGAGATAAATGAAGGTCAAAAGGAATATTTACACAGCTGATGTGAATGTAAAGCTGGACATGACCTCTAGGTCTGGTTGACCTCAAGGCCTGCTTTCATAACCTCTCTAATACAGTGTCTCTAAAGAAACTGGTTCTCAATTTATGACAGTGTAATGTTATCAGCTCCATTTTTATTATTACACTAAAAGACAAAAATACATTCTTCTTATGTTAAAAGAGAGGATGAAAATTTCTGTAATGTAGTCTTTTTGATATTGATATCCTGGAGTCAAAATCATGCTGTATGATGGTTTTCTAAGGCCAAATTAAGCCAAATCACCTCCTGCGTTCCCATGACTACCTATGCTTTGACTAATATGAGCTAGACTGTTTATACACTTTAATAAATGAAATGGCAAATAGAATTATATAAATTGAATAAAAATCAGTTGTATTGCTCAGGTTATAAACAGTAATCTCAATTAAAAATTGATGAAAATATTTAAAGTTCATAGTCTTTCTTTTTTAAAAAATGGTCCAACAGGGAGATAACTACTGATATTAAATTAATTGTACATTATTGTAAAATCTCATTTTTTTTAACTTTGCAAAGCAGGATCAGCAGAGTACACTGTATTCGGTGCACTCAAAAAAGCTTAACCTTGACTACACATATTTCCACATGGCTATGAAAAATATCCTAGGAATCCCAACCTAGACGTTCCAATCCAGTACAAAACAACCTTTGTTTTGTTTGTCTTGATTCATGATAAACTGAACAAATCCTCATTGAGAATAATTATTTGCCTTCTATTGATAAAGTGAACAATATTTTTTTAAAGTGTTTCATTATGTACTTTTCTATTTATCTCAATAGACTCAGATTATGACAGTTTGGATTTTAAAAAGAGAGACAGAGAGACAGAAAAGAAAGCTCAAAATCAGTGCTTCTTAAACTATTTGGGGGGAAAGAATCACTTTGGTTTTTGTTCAATACATTTTTTTTAAAAACTAGTAAGTATTTTTCATCCCAAGAAACCTTCCAGGCAAGTTTGACACTACCCAAACTGTTCTAAATCCTATTCAAAGAGATAAGTCTGCTGATCATAGGAGCACATGGCTATTATGGCAATGTCAAATTGCTATAAAAGGTTCTAAATGTTTATTTTCAATTTCTATACTATTCTCAGCTTGGTAACAAATGATATGCCAACTGGCAGCTGTTCCCAGACAACATTTTGAATAGTGCTGCTCTAAAATTCAGTTTCTCAATCATTCTGGATCACATGGCATGACTGAGAAATAGACACTTTTGACTTTTTTTTTTTGCTATGATAAGTGACATTTAAACAAGTATTTACTGAGGAAATATTGTGCCTTCACTATTGTGTTTGGAAAATGTAAAAATATGGAAAGAGCAAAGGCTAACATTTTAACTGAGGATGATACTACATGGTTATATGCCAAGTTATAAGGCACAAAATATGAATGCTATGGAAGTTCAGACAAGAAAATCAGTAAGACCCATGGTAGTTAGGGATGAGTCACATAGGTATTGGAAATATGACGGCCAAACGTAGACTGAGAAGAGTTTGATTAATAAAATGTGTGGTGTGCTCTTTAGTAGCTGTGGAAAATCATTGGTTTTTATGAAATTTTGGTGAGAATATTCAAGCTAGAAAAACAGACTATTTGTTGGAGAGCAATGAAGATTGCAGTTATACATTTTGAATAAGATTTTTAAAATTTCTTTCTTTTTTTTTTTCAAAGTCCTTCTACTTCCGCCAACTCTCAACTATTGCCAAAGGAGGGAACCTTCGTGCCAGTCTTAGGAATATGACTGGTAGAGAAACAGAAAAATTAATCAATGCAGAACTACTAAAATCAATTTATTTTCAATAATTAGTGACCAGATCAGTAAGGGAACCAGGTCTACAATATACCTACAAATTTTCAAACTTAAGAGCTACATACTAATCAAAACATCAAACTGTCTTTCCCTCATTCTTTGACTCAATATACATTTCCTACCAGTTCAGTACCTACATAGGAGTGTCTATATACCACCCTTGGGTGAATCCACAGTGCTCCCAAAATCAATGCCCAAATTGGGTGTATACATGTTAGATCACCTTATATGTTACATACTTATTTCTGCCTTTTTTTTTTTTAGTAACACTAATACCAGTTTATTTTTATTCACAGCTCTGTGTACTACTTAATGCATTTGCAATCCAAATTATGCAGAAGATCAGTATTTACTTTTCTGTGTATCTTAGAGAACTCTAACCTATTTGTATTTAATTAGCTTGCCTTTTTTGGTGCTCTTGTTTCCTATGCCTCTAAGAAGCATAGGAATGATTATGATTATTATTGATTTTATTATTATTAATCATTATTATTATTAATTTTACTGTTATTTTATTACTCAATAGTCTTTTATTGTATAGAATTCCTAGATTTTTTGTTTCCTAATATAAACCGAAACTTATCTATCTCTAGATAGATAATGTCTGTCTATATCATCTGTGTATCTCTCCCTCTCTGTCATATATCTACCTATCATCTATCTATAATTTATTTATGTGTGTTCATGTATGTGTGTATGTATTTCACCCTTTTTTTAATAAAGATTTTATTTATTTATTTGACAGAGAGAGAGAGAAAGTGCACAAGTAGGCAGAGTGGCAGGCAGAGGCACAGGGAGAAGCAGGCTCCCCACTGAGCAGGGACCCCCCCCCCCATGCGGGGCTCGATCCCAAGATCCTGGGATCATGACCTGAGCTGAAAGCAGACGCTTAACCAACTGAGCCACCCAGGCGCCCCTCACCCTTTTTTAATTTTCTATTTAGTTTTGAATCACCTTTAATATAGTATACTTTTTTACTATTATGTCTATTTCAAATTGTTCATTTAACAGATTTTTTTCTGTAAAGAGACTGATAGAGGAAGGAAGGCCTGGTGATTGACAGGCCACAAATTAATATCTTTGTGTCATCTGACCATGATTACAATAAGGCAATAAGAATGAATGCACCCTTGGCTTGCCTGGGTGGCTCAGTCGGTTAAGTATCGGACTCTTGATTTCGGCTCAGGTCATGATCTCAGGGTCGTGAGCTCGAGCACCACTTCAGGCTCTGTGCTGGGCATGGAGCCTGCTTAAGATTCTCTCTCTCCCTCTGCCACTCCCCACTCCCTCTCTCAAATAAATCAGTAAATAAAAACGAATGCACTTTCAGAGGAATTTAATGTAAAAGAAATAGAGTAGAAAACTAAAGTCTGAGGCTTACCTTTCCTGAATCATAATTAAGGAACGTAAGATAAAAAAGCCACCATGACAGAATTTCACTCATAGGATTTAAATGATAACTAAGACAGGGATATATCCAAGAATGGGATCAACAACATTTTATCCTGCAAAGGTTCAGATAGTGAATATTTTAGGCTTTGCAGTCCGCATGATCTTTTTCTGCCATTATAGCATGAGAGAAGTCATAGACAATATTTAAATGAATAGATTTGGCTTTGTTTCAATAAACCTTTATGTAAATTTGAATCCCACATAATGTTTACATGTCATGAAATAGTATTCTTCTTTTGATTTTTTTTCAACCATTAAAAAATGCAAAAAACGTTCTCAGTTGTTGGGCCACATACCAGAATAGGAAATGGTATGAATTTGGCCTGGTGTCATTGTTTGCTGATACTTGCCTTACAAGAATGAAAGAATATTTTAGGAAGAATCAATCTCTGAATCGACAAATGCATCAGAAATTATAAGCAACTTGAGAACAGGCATTCTCGTGTATTCATGGTTTTATTCCGAAAAATAATTTTGCACACTGTCTTTTACATAGTAAATACTCAATAACTGCTTCCCAACAAGAAGTAAAGACAAATGATTGGAAATTCCGAGGCCACTGGTAACCTTTTCTCTTTTGAAAGAGAGAGGATGATGAAAGTCAGTTTGAAGTATGAACAATTTAGACTGAAAGGTCAGGAAATGGAAGTAAATTTCTCGACAGCTTGTTTAGTGTCTGAAGAAAATTAGATGGATGATTGGAAGGGAAATAAGATAAAATCCAAGTAATGTTTTCTTATTTGTTGCTTCTGAAATTACAAGAGAATGCTTGAATACTTGAAGACAACTACAATTAGAAATTAAATATAGGGCAGGTCTTTATGAAGGCAAAGGACAGTGGACAAATCTATGATTAGAGAGAAGGTTAAGAGGAGGGGATAATGACAGAAACTTACCGAGTTGGATGCAAGGAAAATAGAGGTGCTTGTGACGAATAACATTTGTCTTTGCCATGAATGATGGAAGATGTGCTGAAAGAGGGGCTATGAGGAAAGAGAGATGGGAATTTGGAGATTTGGGGGAAAAGGTTTTTTTTTTAAGATTTTATTTATTTCTTTATTTGAGAGAGAGAGAGAGATCGAGTGGAGGGAAGGGCAGAGGGAGAGAATCTCAAGCAGACTCCGCACTAAGCGCGAACCCAACTTGGAGCTCAGTCCCACGACCCGGAGATCATGACCTGAACTGAAACCAAGAGTTGGAGGCTCAATCGACTGAGCCACCCAAGGGCCCTGGGAAATGTGTTTTTAATAGACAATCAATACAATAAATAAAAATGGCAAAGTCCTGTAGAAGATGAATGCATATATCCGTCTCTTTGACCTACTTATTTTCAGCAATCAGGTATCATCAACATTATTTTAGTTGTTAAATCCAAACTTCTATCATCACTAGAAACATATCTTGTTTGCCTTTAAAATTTTGGAAGGGGATAATGTATACACAGGATGGATGTAATTAAATATGGAAATGACCTAAAGGGAAATAGATAATTTCTAACTATGAGCTAGAATTGTCTTTTTCTTATTGACTCTCACCATTATTAGTTCTAATATCTTATTAATTCCTTTTATTCTAAATGGTGGCATACATTTCTCTAAAAAGTGATTTAATTAAATTTCTTGATATAATTCCTGACCATTTTCCTCATCAGTATGTATTATCTTAATTTCATTTTGCATCTTTGGTTTTTTTGAGCTCTTCTTTTATCTCATTAAATGCCTAATGCATGTGAAAAACATTCCTCTAAAATTCCCATCCACAGAAATAAATATTAATCTATGTGATCTGAAAAAATAAGAGTGCCGCAGTAAAATGGGACCTAATAGACTATAATCAGAAATAATGGCATAAAGTGAAGCAAAGAAAACTCAGGGTGGCTGTCAGGAAACTTTTAATGGCTTTGTAAAAATGATTGTGAGGCTGGTCAGGGACATCTTATGGAGACAGCATACAAATAGGAAATAATTCCCCGCAGAGCAGTTTATTTTACTGTTGAATAGTTTTGTAGCAAACAAAGGGGTGGAAATTGCTCCTGGTTCAGCAGTTGTTTCGCTGACAGTTATGTGTCAGGTCACTCACACTTCCTATTATTTTGGCAGATTTTGTTGGTAGCTTTTACACAACAGCAGAGAATTTATAAACAATTTCCCTATGTTCAGAGCCTTTCATCAACCTTCGATCCCGCTTTTTTTCCCCACATCTTCATGCCTCTCAAGTACATATTTTATATAGTGCTGGATTCTCACAAAATAGGCTCTTGTCAAAGATATTTAATATACTTCTGAAGAAATATGTTTGGCAAAGAAAATAATGTTTCAGTGAATTGAGGACTGAAACTGTTCTGCGCATGCGCTGAGGACAGAGTTCAGGTTTGTGCTGCCAGCTCGAGGGTGGCGTGGACATGACACAGGATGACCCCAGTGGTAATCATTTTAGGATGATTATGGTACATTCTATGTAATGGCGTTAATTTCGTACCTCCAGAACTACCAGAAGCATACATTGGATGTTCAGTTTCCAATTTGTTTGGTTATGTTCTGGAAGCCTGGGAACAGCTTGTACTGTTTAAAGGAAAACACTGTCATTATTAGGTTCCCGGTGTTTTGACTGTCCCTGGCAACTTCTGGACTGAATCTTAAAAATCAGTGGACACTCCAGGTTCTCCCTGAATCAGATCTGAAATTTGGAGAACAAAAACAGCAGACCACAGACTGAGGTCTCATTCCAAAGTGCTCTGGTTTTTATGTTAATTTTCTAAGTTTTGTGCAAGCAGAAAAAACACCTACTATGTGTGTTCCCTCAAAAGGTTTTATTGTGGTATATCCATTTTAATTACTAGATTTCAAATGTGGTTTATTTGTTGCCAATGTTATCTTTAAATTAAAAGAAATGCTTAGTGGTGTTGATAATGAAAACCTTGTTAATTGTGTTTCATGATTATTAAATGCAAATAGTGAATGGAATGTCTGCTGAAAAAAATGTTTTTATTTGAATTAGAGAAGGAGAGTATTCTAATTTAAGAGTTACTAACTGGAGTACATAAATCAATAAATTAGACATCATAATCAGTGATCATACCTAAATCATAAAACAAATGAAACGCTAGAATCAATGTTCATCGTTACATCATTATCATTATATAAATAAGTACCATTATACACATGTTTTAAGTACAGCTCAACAAATCTCTATTCTTAGTCGTTTTCTAACTATAGGTAAATAGAGAAAATTACAAAACAAAAAGACCAGTGAATAAAAGAAAAACCTGAAACAAAAATAATGAGCTAAATGACTTTTCTTCCATTTGTGATGTGTCTACCAGCACAGATCACAAGGGCCTATATATCCCTTCAACATTCATTTATTGACAAAATTCAGGAAAGGAGGAAATAGAAGGTATTTTTTTTTGGTCCCATTTATGACTGTCTGATACAAACTATATAATATTCAACCAGAAAAGAGTTGAGGGTGAAGGAGCAGAATAATAATCTGTTTGGACAGATCAAAAGATTTTGTAAAATTTGACCTTGATACCAAATCGAAAAATAAAATAAGCATTCTGAATAGCTACCCTTTAATAATTTTTCTAAGCTTCTGATTCTCCACAAATTAGAAAACTTTCAATCATTTCCGGTGGATTTGGTAGCTTTTGAAAAGATCAAGAACATGCCATGGGGGCAGCCAGTGATGTGATAACCTCTAAATATAGTTTAGTGTGACATTTAATGTCTGGTAAAGAAGCTCGAGATTGGAGGGTTTGAGAGAATACATTGAATTTATTACCTATGAGTTATGAACAGGTAGTAACATATGAAAGGGCTATATCCTATTAGAAATAAGAAATTAAGGGCTTGATGAAATTTATATCAAAGGGTTATTTCCATTGATTTATATGTACACTTAATGAGCTTAAATATGCACTATATATTGTTTTCTTTGATTCAGTACACACACTTTCTATCTCTCTATATATGTATATATTTAACTTCTGATGCTGAAAGTAGTAAAGCATCAAACATTAATTTTGCTCCTTAATATGCCACACACATATTATAATTTAAGATATTCTCTTTTCCCCTTATTTTCTAAATTATAGGATGAAGTCTGTCCCAAAGCTGAAGGAGATGAAGTTCAGAGGTGTGTGTGGGCCTCAGCTGTTAATGTCAAAGACAAGTTCATTTATGTCGCACAGCCAACCCTGGATAGAGTCCTTATCGTTGATGTGCAGTCCCAAAAAGTTGTTCAGGTATGAATGATCCCTGCTTTTGAAGGTGATTTTTTAAAAAAATTACTTTTATGTAATTCTTTACCAAGTAACTAGTACATTGCCATTTGATTGCCATTGATAACTTGTTTCATTACTCGGATACCTGGAAAACGTACGCATTTGCTGCAAACTCTCATTCTGTTCTTGAGCTTAATGAATTAAAAAAAAATAATTTAATTCTTCTTACTTTCAAAAATTAGATTCCATAAACACATCATGATACTAACATGATTAGTTCCACAAAAATCAACCTCAGATTTGCTTATTCTGTTCAGAGCCAGGAAAGTTCCAGTCAGAGGCTAATTAAGGTATTCCCAGTTGCAATTCCAGAAACAGTATTATCTCTTTCTTACTTGATTCTTAACAAAAGCCAAGATAATGATAGACTTTGTTAGATAATAGTAATTTAGTAGGTTTTACTATAGTAGTAAAACAAGTAATATGTACATAGGTCAACGATGGAGAAAAAAATCCTAATAAACATCATCATGGTCATGGTTATAAAAAACCATTCTGGATTGAGTCTCCAAATGTTTCATTCCCTGCTCTTTCCAAAGTTGTTTAACTTCAGCAATCTATTTGTACTCCATTGCACAGCAACCAAGGGGTGGTATGGGATTTGCTTCTAGGCGCTCTGGCTACAGTAACGAGGCCCTTGACTCTTATTATGATAGCTTGCTTCTCAGCTCAGAGGAAATAAACTTAAAACAGCTTTATTAGATATGCACAATCTGCTAAATGGGATTAATAATTGTACATATCTCATAAGGTTGTATTTAGAATTAACTCAATGCATATAAAACATTTATAGCAGATCTTCAGTATAGAAGTGCTTTACATCTACTTACTATCAAAGTTTCAGAGAGACACTGGAAGATAACCATTGCTTATATTTACTGAGACTTTTTTATCATCAGTATTGGTTTAAAATCGGATATTGAAGTAATCCCTCTAATGATTCCTGATTAGAACCACAAAAAATGGCAAAAAGTTCCAAGTTAGGGCTCTTCATTCTAAGAGTCCTTCACAGCTTCACATGAAATCATCCAGTCATCCATCTATCTATCCATCCGCTCTGTGTACATTTATTGATTGTCTACTATGGATATGTTTGGTATTACAAATAAAAGAATGAAAAGTTGTTTCTACTGAAAAACTCTTATCTCTAGGGTTACAAATTTTATGGTGGATAATTAGTCTAAAGTTTCAATTTCTAATAAGAGACTGACTGGTACAATCATGGGGAAAGGATCAATAATTGTTCTACTAGAAAATTTATCTAAGGCCTCCAGGGTTACATGGTTCTCATATATATCCAATCTGATGGTTCAGTATCTACTGTGAGAATATACATTTTTCTGTATATTTCACTTCTATGTCTTTGAGACAGCTGGATTTTTGACCAGGTCAATTTTATCTTGATTTTAGCATAGACCATCAAATTATAGACATTCAGTTTGGGATTATTTAGACTCTATAGCCAGCAAGTTAAAATTAGAAGTGTGTTTCAGAAATAATCAAATTGGTCTTTAGATTTAGTTTTCAAACTAGAAAACTACACTGACTAATTATGTATTACCTACTAGATACTCAAAAGTGAGAAAAGCTAACATCACTTATCTTCATATAATTTCCATCTTCAGACGACAATGTAAAATTTAAAATTAATAGAAAATATTGATAATGAAATATTCATGCAATGGTAAAAGTCACATAAATTATATTATTTTTCAAAGTGCCTACAATTGCTATGAAAAATCAGGAGCAAGTAAAAGATAATATATAATGCTAACACATTTAAAAATCATATTATGATATATTCATGATTATGGAGATTTTTTTAGAGAAGAATCTAACATTTACTTTTTTATAGGCTAGAAAGTTGGGCCTCAGTCCAAATGAGTTCTCCTTATGATCTTGTTATTAAAATAATAATAATGGGTGTGCCTGGGTGGCTCAGTCAATTTAGCATCTGCCTTTGGCTCAGGTCATGATCTCAGGGTCATGGGATGGAGCCCCATGTTGGGCTCCCTGCTCTGCAGGGGAGCCTGCTTCTCCCTCTGCCTACCACTCCCCCTGCTTGTGCTCTCTCTCTCTTTCTCTGTCAAATAAATAAAATCTTTAAAAAATAATAATAATAATGTTTTATTACTCCTTCTAGTCATTAACTGTTCAAAGATAATTATTATGTATATTTATGCCACCATAAATAAATATTGACTGATTTTGAATATTATATCAGTGGAAATATAGAGCATTCACTATTCGTATCTGGCTACTTTGCTCTACATTATCATCATAAGATCATTTTGTTTAAATGTAGCCATAGTGTTATTCTTTCTTTTGCTGGAGAAAAATCGATTACAGTTAATTATCATTATTTGTTGATTCTGCATTTGAAAATTCACCTAAATTCATTTAGGACTATAAAATCAATACTCATAGGGCTTTTGTGGTCCTGCAAGGACATGAATAGAGTGGTTATACATTTGTCACCCAACATATACATTTCTAGCCAAGGTTGAATAAGAAGAGACTCTGCCTTCTTGTTTTAGTTTTTATACTGTAAACAAGTGTTCTTTTCATGGTCTATTTAGTGCCATGTGTTTTGCATTTTTGTGCTTTTGTTGGCAATTTTGCTGCTTAAAATGGCTCTTAAGCACAGTGTTGAAATGCCTGTGCAAGAAGGCCGTGATGTGTCTAATGGTATGTTTCGTTCAGCCATGAGTCCTAGTGCTGTTTGGCCACGAGTTCAATGTTAATTAATGAACCATGTATATTAAATAAAGTGTCTTTGAACAGAAACACATATGAAACAGTTATTTATTGATCAGTTGATGAAAATCTTGAGACTAGAGGCTCATAAGAACCTAAGTATGTATTTTCCCTAGGAGCAATGGGTCAGTATTCAGAAATTCAGTGTTAGTGGTTACTTTATAGAAACAACTACTAATAATAATGAGAATCAAATGCATTTTAATACACAGACATTATTTATCCACTAACAGTAGAAAACATAAATTCCAGAAAGGAGATAATATAACAGAAAGGGAGTGAAGTTAATATTTAGGTCAAAATGAGTGATAATAAGAGAATGTATAGTAAAGAATATTACATATTATATTTATCATATAATTTATAAAATAAAATGTAGTAAACCTTGATTCAGAAAGGACAATGAAACCTAAATGGAAAAAAAAATTAAATATCTTAGAATGATCTTAAAATGGCAGATGAATTATTATGAGAACAGTGTCAATTTTCTCAATAGCAATAATGATGGTGAAAGTGAAACATTATTAAAGGGCTTAGTGCAAATAAAATATATTCTAATATTATAATATGATCAGTGTAAAAATAATTTTAGAACCACAACATTACCTTTTGTGTCAGATAAAAACATAGATATCACCAACATAAATTGAAACAGAACTGCAACTGAAAACTATTTGCTTCAGGAATAAGGAAAACTAACTGATCAATAAGTTTGATATTATAGTGAGCAAGTAACTTGGTAAATATATGATCTATTAAAATATTAACTCTCAGTAATAATTAGAATATTCTCTTAGTTTAAGATTGAAATGTTTAAAAGAGTGAAAATACAAGACAAAAATAGTAACACAAGTGTTTATTGTACAGCAATATGTAAACGGAGAAAGGGATGATTTGTTTGAAATATTTTAAGATTTCTTGTACTATTTTGGAATGGGAATAACTGATTATCCAAAAATATGTTAGGTATGCTTATTAATGTTGCAAGAATCTGTCTTGAAATACTGTGTCTGTCTATGATAAATTAAAATTCAATGAACAACTTGCAAATAAATACAGTGGGGAAAGAATAAATAATAAAGATAAATAAAAAGAATGGAAAACCCAAAACAAATAGAAACAAATTTAAACAAAATGATAGAATAAAACCAAACACATCCATTTTTTGAGGAAACAGCATACTGTTTTCTGCAGTACGCAAGGGTTCCTTTCTCTTTACATCCTCTTCAACACTTCCTGTTTCTTGTCTCCTTGATTTTAGCCATTCTAAGGTGATATCTCAGAAAACAATATGGAGATCCTCAAAAAATTAAAAATAGAAATACCATATGATCCAATAATTCCACTAGTGGTATCTACCCAGGAAAAAGGGAAACACTAACTGAAAAAGGTAATATGTTTATTGCAGCATTGCAAACTAAGTGTCCATTGATAGATGAATGAATAAGGAAAAATGTGATACATAATATAATAATACACAGCCATAAAAAAGGATACTATTGTATCATTTGAGACAACATGGATGGACCTAGAGGGTATTATGCTAAGTGAAATTAGTCAGATGGAGGAAGACAAATACACTATATGATTCCACTCCTAAGTGAAATCTAAAATAAATAAATAAATAAATAAAAGAATAAACAAACAAAAAGCAGAATCAAACTATAAGTACAGAGAACAAACTGATAGTCCCCAGAAGGGAGGTAGGTGGGGGGTTGGGTAAAATGGGTGAAGGGGACCCCTCCAGTTATAAATGAATAAGTGACAGGGATAAAAAGCAGAGTATAAGGAATATAGTCAGTGATATAGTAATAGCAATGTAATGGGACATATGGTAGCTATACTTATAGTGAACAGCATAATGTATAAACTTGTCAAATCACTAAGTTGTTCACTTGAAACTAATGTAACATTGTGTGTCAGTTATATTCAAATATTTAACAAATAAAATAAATAACAAAAAAACCCTCAAAGTATGTTCACAATTACAATAACTGAGGATGGACTAATATTGTTGGACTGAATAATGGAAATCTAGCCATATGCACATTATGAGATACACCCCCTAAAAAAGATAAAAGAGAAAGTGACATTTAAGGACAGTACAGATAATGCGGGAATTATACTAACAACAAAACAATAAAGCTGATGTAGATATATTGACATCAGATTTTAAAAAGAACTTTAAGGCACAAAGCATTGAGTTAAAGCAAGTTATGATAATGATAAAATGTTTACTTTATTAAGAAAATATAAGACTAAAAACATATATGATTGCTTACAATTTTACAAGGTAATTATTGCCAAACTACATTAGGATTGACACAGGATCAAAGTGAGGAGAATTTGATACTTCTACACATGATAAATCAACAAAATCAATAGTATATATGAATTGAACAACATTGTTGCTATGCTTGAATTAACGGATGTGTGTGTAAGCCTTTGCATCCAGCAATGATTATATATATATACTTTTATCAACAGAAGGGTTTTATATATATATTATATGTATAATATATTTAATATTATATATATTTATATGTATTATATATATTATATCAGAAAGAGCATCTCTCTCTATATATATATCATCTCTCTCTCTCTCTATATATATATATAGTTTATCATCATTAAACAATTTACCATTATCTTTTCTTAGTCTATTAAGGCCACTATAACCAAATAGGACAGACTGTGTAGCTTATAAACAGCAGAAATTTACTTCTCACAATTGTGAGTCTGAAAGTCTAAGATCAAGGTGTCAGCATGTTGTGATCTGGTAAGGGTCCTCTTGTTGGTTCATAGCTGGTGCCATCTCACTGTCTTCACACAGTAGAAGGGGTGAGGAATCTCTGAAGGATCTTTTTTATAAAAGCACTAATTCATTCATGAGGGTTCCATCCTCATCACTTCCCAAAGATCATACTTCCTAATATCATCATCTTTGGGGGTTGGGATTTCAGAATATGAATTCTGCAGGGGACGCAAAGACCATAGCATTCACTAAATGAAGCATTTAGTGAAAGTGAATTAAGTCACAAGAAATAGTAATGAAAATTATTTCATACTGATTCTCTGACACAATGTTAAGCTAACTATTAATAGCACCAATGTAAATGTAAAATATTAATATTAATATCAAGTAATATTGATAATCATGATTAAATATGTTGAATCCAAATAAGGCTGTGTTTTCAGGGAATATTGCTCCTTAATTAAAAAAAATCAGTAATAGATTAATTTAACCAGATAATTTTAGAATTTAGCTGAAGAAAATCAGAACGATCTGAATGAAAGAAAGTATAAAGATATGTATATAAAGACACAAAGGAATGAATGTATAAAAGGCAAAAATTAAGTTATTCAAAGAAGACTAATCAAAAGGAAACTGGGAATTTTTGCAAAGAACAAGGACAAAAGTCATGATTAACACTATTAGAATTGAGTAAAAGAATATATAACCACAATCCTTGCAGAGAGTAAAAGAAACTAAGAAAGCATTAAGGTAAAAATCATGGTAGTGAATTTTAAAAACAAAGTGGGAAAGAACAAATTAAGGGGAAAATATGTTAATATCATGTAACCCAAATAGGAATAAAAAAGGAATCTTGATTTGAGAGTTCTAAAACAAAACAACAAAAGAATATTCTATCTCAGATGGGTTTAGAGGTGAAAGCTGACTTGATGGCTGATTTCCTGCTTTACTTACTCAACCTGCTCTGGGTAGAGTCTTTGTGTATTCTCAGACTTTCTATCACCAAAGACAAATCTTAAGCTTCTCTACATGCATCTTGCCCCACACCACGATTTATCAGCCTTATTGCCTCACTTCCTACAGCTACCTTCTATTTGGAGAACAATGTACCAGAATCATTGCTATCGTAGGGAAAATGTGAGAATTTAATCCTTGGGACAAAAAGGCAGAGGAAGTAGAGAGTCACAGGGTTGCTCACATAGCTCTGGAGAGATGTGTGATGGAGTTGAATATTACCCTTCTGTCAATAAAAGAAAAGGTTTTGAATTATAGGGGTTACTGAATACCCCACTGGAAAGATGGGAAGTGAAAGAGTAGCTGTGATGATTTGGGCCATTCTGCAACAATCTGTTCTATAGAAATGTAGAGATCACCATTGTTTATAAAATGAAAATTTCCATATTGGGTATATTCAGTCTCCTTTCTGATAGGATACTAGTCCTTGAAACCTATTGTTGACTGTAAATAACAACCTGAAATTTTAGATAATAGACACAAAAGATTGTCTTTTTAAAAAACAGGCAGTGCCTGGGTGGCTCAGTCAGTTGGGTGCTGCCTTCTGCTCAGGTCATGATCCCAGGGTCTTGGGATTGAGCCCTGTTTCCTTGGGCCACTGCTCAGCGGGCAGCGGGCTTCTCCCTCTCCTTCTACCTGCCCCTCCCCCCCGCTTGTGTGCGCTCTTGCTTTCTCTTTCTCTCTCTCTGTCAAGTGGATAAATAAAATCTTTAAAAAAATAAAATAAAAATAAAAAAACAAAATTTTCAAGGTTTTAATTTGTCTAAGTTTTCACTTTCAAAACCATGTGTAAGTTCAGTCTGTGAGCTCTTTAGATAATGAATTCCATACCTCTACTACCTGCTGGGTGAATGATCACAGCCTTATATTTGTCTTAACATTACCTTAGAGTATGTAAATTTTAGTCCTCAAAAAGTACATGCTTAAAGGTGAATTATAAATATCCTAGTGGTTCTATTTTCATACTTGAAAATACTTCATTTCTTAGAATTATAAATTCCCTCAAGGTTTTCCCAATTTCAATACAACATGATAGATTTTGCAGACTTAGATATTAAACCCTCTGTTTTATAAATTAATAATCCAGTAGTTCAAGTTTTAAAACTATTTAAAGAAAGAACATTTCTAGCTACTTAAAAGACTAAATTGAAACAACAACAACAACTTTGTGATTTAAAGCTGTATTTATCTCCAAGGACAGAGCACACTCAAAGTCAACTGCAAAGTACGAAGTTAATTGTGTAAAAAGTTAAGCATCCTTTCTCAACTTGACCACTTTTCTCAGCTGAGGCTGGGTTTGAAGTCAGTCTTTTTTGCATCCAAGTGAAGTTTTACTTCCTGATTGTGTGCTGTAGGCGTTTATTTCTTTCTTTCAACCCTGAGTATATTATACAGAAATCGCTAAGAATATTAACTATAACAGAAATGTAGTTAATCTTCTCCCAAACATGGTAGAAAATGCCATAGAATTTTCTCCGGTGTGGATATAGAAATGGAACAGTGAAGTGCAAAATCAATCTTGAAAAAAAGAGACAAAAAGATACTACTTTTATTTAACTTTAATCTTTCAAGCTTTCTTTTTCAATCTAATTAAAGTATATCCCTAGTGTTTTATGCTGACCTTATCTAAGAAATCATATTTCTGCCTCTTTCTTTCGCATGCAAATACGTGCCAAAGAATATGTGCAAAAGACTGTGTGGATTGGTAGTAAATGTGTACTTAGGATTAAAAATTTAAAAATTTGGAATAGCTTTGTTACATTTTATTATTAAATGACAAATATTTTCTTGACAACATAAGGTTTTATAAAATTTATGTTAAAATACATTGGAGTATGTTTTTTTCAGTGGATACAACAGTATCATTTTTATATGCAGCTTAGAAAGTAAAAGGTCACAATTTTTTAATGGAATCGGTAAGGTTGCTGCTGCTTTAACCATCAACTGTGTGTTGCCTTTCTTACTGTGGAATTTTTGTAAGAGTGGCAGGCAGGTGATATTTGGCTGTATGAAAGACTACCTAGTAAACAACTGACCTCATTTTGTCTTCTGTGGAGCAAAATCAGGTTCTGCTTGGATGCCAAAGTGGCTTGCGACACCTCGGGAGTATTCTTAAGTGTCATCAGCAGTCTCCTCTAGCCATTAGCACATTATCTTGAGAATCGACATCATTAGTTTAAATTAGGTTCACTTAATTAGCCAGCTGGTACTCTCCTTGTCAGGCTGATAAACAAGCTTGCTTCACTGTTCCTTCATGTCAAGCCCAAACCTCAAGTTTTGTGTATCTTTGTTGCTATTACCAGTATTTTCCCCCTCATAAAATAAGCCATCTTTATAGAAGGTGATGCAACCGGTCCAGGAGCAGTATAGCGTGTACTTTACATTTTTAATATTTGTCTGACCTCCTCCAGCAGTACTGATAAATTTGTATAACACTGGGTATGTTGGGATTATGAAGGAGTTAAGGTTTGTAGATCGACAAAGAGGAAAAATAAAACCCTTATAATGTAAGTAAATGATATGCTTAAGCAATGTTTTAAAGTAATAAAGAAAAAATATTTTATTGGTATATAAAGCTACAAATAAGTCCTTTTTGTTATTACATTATAGAGTGTATTTTAAACATTTTAATGAAGGAATAGAAGAAGTTAATTCAACACGATAATATAGCACTCTGAAAATGGTACTTATATGGAAAATTGAGAAATGGATTTTCAGACCTGAATATGTAGATAACTACTATTAATTACAATAACAACACATTGTAATTTGAAAGTTATTTCTGAAAATGTTTAAAAGATCAATTCATTTTTGCAAGTAGGATTGTGGCTTAATTATCTGAATATCACCAGGCCAAGCAAATGCCACTCTGTGCAGAAAACCGTAGTGTTTATGATACGGGGGGAATATTTCTGACTACAGTATCAGAACCTTTAAACAAAATCTTACAGAATCATTCAATAGATCTAAACTGATTCCCTTTGTTCTATTATGGCTGAGATTTGAATCACCTGCTACAAATAAATCTCATCTCCATAGGCTTCTCAAGGCAAAGTCTGGAACAATTTTACTAGCAAAACAATATCAGTAGTGAAATACAAATTATGCAAAGTAATGAATGAGAAATCTATATAGGTTAATTCTGAGGTGAAAGATGACTATCCATGGAATATTTTCTTCTAAACACATATTTTTGAATGTTGTTATTCAACTTATATCATTTCTTCTTGAAAAATGGTTGGTAGCTGCAGAAAGAAAAAAAAAAAAAAACCTATATACACCAGTGGTCTCCAAACTGGAATGTGTGCAGCATAATGGAATGAAAGATGATGAGTTGTGAGAAGGGAATACAAGGATGTCATTTATATGTCTTTTTATGTTTAAAAAAATCACATTACCTTTTATAAATATTTAATATATGGACCAACACGGGAAGCCAACATTCATCTGTATGTTGAATAGTGATGTAATGCACAGTGGACAGAAGGGCACCTGAAGACAAAAGAGGGAGTTTTATAATAAGAAGGGATCAATGTTGGTACATTAGTTCACTTTTATCTGTACAAAGGGGATAACAATACTGTACACCTCAACACAAAAATTATTATGAAGATTAAATTAAAATAATTTGTATTTGTAAAACATTAAAAAAAACTCCTCTCTTCATAATAAGTATGGTACAGAGTATAATTGTCTCTCTTAAATAAAATGATAATGATGATCTTAATAATAAGTTTTGGAACACTGTTTAATTTTGCAATTTGCTTTTCCCAATTAAGTAGATTTAGAGTCCCATTAATTGTATGTTGAATATTGCTATTTACAAGGTATTGTTCTAAGTGCATAGGTAATATTATTGACTTAAACAGAAAGAAAAGCTGCTTTCTTGGAACCTAGAATCCATTGGATGAAGACGGACAATGAAAAATAGGAATACTATAAATGCAAATTATATAATATGCAGTCAGGTGGTAAGTGCTTTGGAAAAAGTAAAATAGTGGTATAAGACCAGGTGGGATTGGGAAAGCTGAAGATGAGGGGATGTGCACCAGGGGAAGGCTGATTACAGTATTAGGCTGGGTGATCAGGCTGGCCTCGCTGAGAGGGTGAATTCGGAGCAGTGAATGTGTTGAGGAAGCAGACACTGGGCTATCCAGGGGGAGACCATTCAGGGGAAAAGCCCTCTGAAAGGCAGAACTGTGGCTGGCATGTTGGATGAACAGCAGGAGGCCCAGAGCATCTCGACTGGAGTAGTAGGTGAAGGGGTCAGAGAAAGAAGAGGGAAGAGGCAGGTCAGCTAGGGCCTGGGAGTCATTGGAAGGACTTCTGGCTTTACTCTGAGGGAAATGAAAAGACGCTGTAGTCCTTTGAGCAGATTAGTGTTATGATCTGTCTAATGCTTACCAAAAAAAAAAAAAAAAAAAAAAAACCCATCTTAACAAATCTGTTGAGAAAGGTGGTGAGTATATATAAAATTAGAAGTTAGAAGCCGTGTGATGAGAGTCAAGAGGATAGAGGCTCTGTTCTTCATGGTATCAGGGCAGAAGCTGCCGAGGTCAGTATTGAGAAGGCACATAGAATCCTGTTTCCTGAGAATGTGAGGCATGGGAGAAAGAGGGCAGTCAAGGATAAGAGAATCTTTACAATCCCTTTCATAAAATGTGCAGAAACATTTAAGCTATTTTAAAAAAACACAGAGGCTTAATTGTGGCAAGAAAAATAATATTTTAAGTATCAAATATACTGTCTTTCTCTTTTACAAAAGCTAATGGTCTAAACTTACTCATCATTTAAAGTAATTTCCAGAGTATACTAGCAGGTATTTTGTGAAATCCAATACATACAATTTATTCCTTTCAAAAGTTGACAACATAAGTAGGAAAATATCTGTTTTTTGGCTGAAAATTGGGTATGGCAAGATTATCCTGAGGATGGTTGTTTGGAAATATTTCTGTCTTTGTTACATGATCGTTTTGATGAAAACCATGTAAATGTTCCCTCTGTAAAATGTGTTCTATCTGTACACTTGAAAAGTTGTAAACAGATTTTTTCCCCCCAAGAGTTAAACATTTTCCAAATAAAGTATGTCAGATGTATTTTTCTTCATTTTGATCTGCATATCTTTTTCAGTTCTGGTGAGCTATTATAACCAAACACCAAAATATATTGAATTTTATACCAAACCTTTGAAATGCTGAGAGACAAAAATGTTCAAACATTTTGGAGACGATTGAGCAGATATTTTTCAAAATCTGAAGCTGTTTTGAAAATTGATATTTTTCTCTTTCAAATACATATATCTTAGTTATTTGAAGGTCGTTATTCATGGACTGCTTTTTGACATCTCCGGGAACATATTCTCATAAGTTAACTTTGAAGAATAGTCTCTGTCTTCCCACTTATAAAAATATTCATACTTAAAGCCCCAATCAAAGCATCACCTCCTCCCCATCCTTCATCCTGCTTTGTACTTCTTCCTCTGCATTTCCATGGCATTTGGTCCTTCTTTTTTATTTTGTGACTGGAATCTAGTTATTTTAAGTTCTTTCACCCTCTAGCCTATAATTCTTTAAGGACAAAGACTGCGTGTATTTACTTTCTCTTCTAAGTCTCGGATTCTTCATTTGCTAAATAAGGGTACTGTATCTCCAACTTTAAAACACTATGACGCTAATTGTCATGAAAATAGCTCTAGTTCAATTAGCTTTTCCATGGCGCACCACAGAAAAGCTTCCTGAGCTATTATTTTTTTTTCACTTAAGCTAAAATTTGCAGTCGGCTTCAGAATGCATGCTCACGAGCATGGTGTATACTGCTGCCCACTAGGTCGGTGCTGCTTATACAGATGATACTGCATACATTTGGGCCCATGGATTTCCCTCCACCTACCAAAAGAGAAAACGCCCAAAGAACGTTTCTTATGCATGAGGCAACAAACAGGCAGGCAACATATCCACACATTGTCGGGAATTCAGCTATCAGCTAGGGAGGATGGTGGTTCATGTTCACAGGAGTTGCACACTGGGGATAAACAGACTATCAAATCCCAGCTCTGCTGATTGCCTGCTGGATGACTACGGGTAAGACTGAGTCTCCATTTCTAGTCCTGTTTTATGTGGATATTAACTTAACCCATGGATTGTGGTATGCCCCTCGAAGGTAATACTTAGGAAAGGAATCAATGAAAGAAAAGAACCTTACTAGAGCAGGCAAGCTGGAAATTTGCATTTAAATTGTTCCTTAATATTTAAAATTATCTAAAGATCTTTGCTCTTTGTGTAACTGTCTCAATAATTTAATAACAATGAGGTCTTTGTTACTATTGCTTTTGTTGTTGAACTATTTTATCTTTAGCATTTTAAAGACCTAAAGATTATTTCTTTTTAAGCTGCATGCAAAATAGGGTAACTGTTATAATCACACATAGATCAAGTTTTACATATAAAGGGGGAAATACGAAAAATCAAAGGAATCTTATTGCTTTGTTATTAGTGGAATGATTAATGATGGCACTTTTGCTATATACACATTGAAATTATCGATGAGTACCTGAAGAACTTAAATGAAACATCTGGCGTTCACTAGATTACAATTAACAAAATACCAGACTATTTCTTAAGCAATAAAGCTATTTAATTATCCCAAATAACCTCGTCTAGAGACAGTTCTAAGTTTGTGCAGCAACGCAAAGTTGTCACGGAGAATTCAGTCTCCTTTCATTTTTCTCCTGTCAAATCCTCAATGTTGTGCGGCTTTTCCTTCTTAAGCTTATTGTTTCATGGCCTCAAAATGACTTTGGAAATTAAGGCTTAATGTTCTTATGTGATAGCATTCAAAGCAGGAACATAGAGAAAGTGTGGTGCAATATCATTCTCAAAAATCATTCATTGAATTAATCCTTAGCATGGATAAATGAGACTGGGTCATGTGACCAGGGGAGCCTCTAGAGAGGCTGGGAAACTTGGCATTTGTGAAAGGGGAATAGGTTAAATCTCTGATGCTCACCAAATGAGCTACCTTCCCTGAGAACATTCTTGGCCACCTGATCTCAAAACAGTGTAATGGCTCTGTTAGCCAGGAAGAAAGTCATGAGGACACTAACACAGAAATATTTAAATAGGCCTTTTCAGAAATCAAATAATTAATTCAGTAATCCAAGAGTATTGAGAATTTTAAATAGATAAAATTCAGGGGAAGGTTTTAGAAAATAAATACTTTAGTAAGACTAAATTGCCAACATGTTAGCTAAAATATGAATCTTCACATGTTCAACCACAAATGTCGTTTACCTTTAACTAACCCACTGAGAAGAGGACTGCATTCTGAACTAAAAATTAGGAAATTCTCTAAGGATATTTAACAGAGCTTCGGAAAGAAATGATTTCAATATTGAATAAAGATTGTTGTATTGGATATAGTTTGTTTTAAGTTATAAAATTAGAAAAACATACATAAGGAACTACTACAGGAAATTACTTGAAAAAGGTATTAGCTTGAAATATAAATAGCTTGAAATTAAGGTGAGTGAAATAACTTCCTGGCAGCCATTTGTTTTCTGAACTTTTGGTTTTAAGTAAATGCTAAATATTATAAATATTGGCAGAAAAACACATTTACCGTATCAAGGATGGTTAAAAAAATGCTTTTACTTCTTTCTGTGATTTTAGGTTTCTCGTTAAGGAAACTAAATGAGGTAATCTGTCTTTAGGGTTACCACTGTGTATCAGATGTAGGCATTTTAGCATTATAGATGGCCAAATCCCATGCCCAACATTAGAATGAAAAAAACCCAATAATATCAACATAATTCTTACCTGTGTTCAACAATTGAATACATATTAATCATTTATATATCTTAAGTTTCTAAATAACTTCTCCATGATACACAATTTGCATAGGTAATGAAGGAACATAAGACTGTATAAAATTGTGCAAAAACATGCCTGGGTAAAGTATCATATTTCCGAATTAAACAAATGAAGATTTAGAAAAACAGAAAATTGGCAACATAAATTTTTAATCTGACTTCTAAATGCTTTTGTTCTTTCATAATTTCTGGCATCGCTTTAAACTAATATTTCAGTCTGAAAAAAATTTTTTTCCACTCCTATTTATTATAGGCAGTAAGCACAGACCCCGTACCAGTTAAATTACACTACGACAAATCACATGATCAGGTCTGGGTGCTGAGCTGGGGTACCACGGAAAAGACTTCTCCAACACTGCAGGTAAGCACATTTCAGCATATTCGAGGAAATAGTGATTTTTAAACCTTTAGATATCTCATTGGATATTTATAACTATTTAACAGCGATCTTCTTCGTCTGAGGACTGTACTTTAATCATATCTAGATCTGTGCAGAAAAGGGGGAACAAGTTAATACTCAAGTACTTGTTTGGATGGAAAATATTACATCTTATACTTATCAAAGGTTAGATTGGCAGGCAAAAAGAAAAACCAATGATGACAAAACTGATGCCATTAGGGAACAATAGTCATAATTTACCTTTCAGCAATTACCTGCCTCCCTACAATTTACATGAGAATATTCTTGTTTCCATCTCTGTTTTCAAAATGGGGCATATGAGCTACAGACCAAGAGAATTAGACAGTCTCAAGGCAGATCTCCATTTTTCTCCAAACAGATATCTGAGCACAGGCTCATTTCTAATTAGGAAATAAGTGATATAGTTTTTGTGGAATTTGTTTGTTTTAAAGTTGTTTATATAGATCTTGACAGAGGGTGAAAAATATATATTTTGACGGTGTCTCTTTGGCACAGATTCAATTGTTGGAGTTAAAAGTTTAACGGAAAACTGAGAGGGAATGAGAAGGAACATTTGGCCCTGAAAATGTGTTTTATCTATGTCTCAACTACCTCGTGATTATAGCACTGCCGTGAACATTCCTCTACTTACAAATCATTAACCTTTGGCCAGTTTTCAGTACGTCAATTGAGTGCCATGTTTTTAATTTTAATTGGTTGTCACTACCAATACTTTAAATGTTTCTGAAGGATTTTTAGTTTTGCAATATTTAACTTAGAAAAGGCAGGTCTATCGAAATGAAATCTTTTAAAGGCACTATCAGAATGACGGTTCCTGTTATATTTCATTAGAAATACGTGTCATTTGAAACATCTAACATATAATAGTATTCCAGTTATCTATTGTGGCAAATCATAGCCCCCCAAATTTGATGTGTTATACAGAATTAAAGAATGACTTATTACCCATAGTTCCATGGTTCGGCAATCTAGGCAGTTTGCAAGCATGATTGGGGGAGCACTCAGATGGCCTCACTCATCTGATTACAGGAGCTGGATGGTTCAAAATAGCCTCAGCCCCACATCTGATATGCGCTCCTGGTGAATGGCTGGGTGGCTTGTGTCTCCTGCATGTGCCTGCTCATCCTTTAGGCTGGAATCTCAGTGTGGTGGTCCCAGGGTATAAGACAGTGGAAGGTGCAAGGCTAATTAAGATCTAGGCACTAGAATTCACGTTAAGTCACTTCCACCACAACTTCTTGATCAAAGCAAGTCACGCTGCCTGCTAGATTCAAGAGGGTGAAGTAACAGACCTCATCTTTTGATGGAAAGAGTACAGTCTTCATTGTGGACAGTTGTTTGACTGATCTATCACAATATGATAATATTGTCTAGTTATTTGCTATTTTGTACTTAAATCTTCACAAGATAGAACAGGTTAATATACATGATTTTTTTTTTAAAGTTTACTCATGAATTAATTTTCTTTACCTTTAAAATAAAATAAACACAGCTTATAAAAGTTAAAAAATATATTTTCTTTTAAATCTGTATGAATTTTCAATATATTGTATTCTTTGGAACTGAATCCTTCCCCTCCCCTTTGGTACTTGCTACTGTGATAGATTAATAGCTTTCTCGGGGTTGAAAAACTTCCATAAAGCACTTTAGGCACACTCCTTCAATATCATACAGAAAGGGGAGAAAAAGACTTTGAAAAGGTGTTAAGTAACTTCCCACACATTATTCAGCCATTTAAAAATGGGTTCTTTTTCTCTGAATGTCCAATAAAAAATATGCTTTTAAGATTTAATGAATTTTTTAAATATTTGCTGAGTGGAAGGAAAGGTAAGTCTCACATCTGAAAATGTAAAATAAAATGTAAGAATTGAGAAGTACTCGTAAAATAGTACATACAGTTAGATGTATTTGCATAAAGTAACATTTATACACACATATATACACATATCTATGTGATGGATTAGATAAGATAATACATAGTTGGATAGACAGACAGGCTGACAGGAAACACAGGGTCTCTGGATCAGAGAACAGACCATTTCTTACTCAGGACCGTGCTAGCGTATATACTCCAGCCCCCATCCTAAGGGTGGAGGGGTGAGAAATTAATGTTACCCTGTATGTACAGCACAGTTGCTCTAACAGGAGAAGGACCCTGAAATTATGTGTTTTAAGGTTGTTTTTTTTTTTTTAGACTGTTGGCATATCAGTCCATCCTGTTATTATTTTTACTCTGGAATGCAAATTTTATCAGGTCAATACCCTGGAATGTCAGTAGGGCTCAAAGGAGTTAAGTCTCTACCTCTCTCAGGAGCAATACCCCACCTTTAGCTTCCGAGGCATTTTTGCTGTGCCATCGTCCTTTCTCCAGCTTTGCTAGTGCCCTTTGCTCAGAAAGACCTGACTCAGCAGAAATGTCAAAATATTCATGGATAATTGTCTCCCAACAAGATGATCAGGAAACATCTGCAAAGGAAATGAGATTTAAGATTTGTTTGAAAAGAGGAATAGACTTTCCTATGGTAAAATAGAATTCACCAAACGGAAAACATGGGCAAGGCCCCATTTTTGCTAGAGTGTCGCTGTGCCATGTTGAAAGATCAGACTAGAACTAGAGACATCGATGCTAGGTTGTGATGGTTACTTAGGCAGTACCTTTTTGCCCTAATGCAGTTTATCTTATAATAGTGGCCACTGAAACCATAAAGGTGCAAAAACCTTTTATCAAGGATCTGAAAGTCCTAGGTATACTTCTACTTTGTGTTTTCATTTTGACTATAATCAAATCTATACATCTTCATCAATTATGGAAGCAAAATATATTATTTTCTGTGATATTTATAATTAATTAATAAAAACTCATAAACTGCCATAATGTTAGGTATATAAGACAGTGATTTTCCAATTAGTGTTCTCAGATGAATTCTCAAAGATTTATCCTAGTTATATTTTTCCTTTTTAAAAGGCATCTATGACTTATGAAAATTTAAGAAATGCTGTTCTAAAAGTCATGAGACTGTCATCTGCACAGTTTTACAATCCATATGTAATGTCTTTTCAAACGCACAATAATTAGAGAAGAAATGTCCCCAGGAAACAACTTGGAATAAAGTCTTTACATCTTCCTGTTGGCCGGGAAGTAGGCCCCAGCCAGATGGGGTGACAGTGGGAGGTAGCAGCTGTGGGTTTGTGGAAGGCATCACACATGGAGGGAGCAGCATGCCATTAGGAATGAACCAAGGATTGTCGCAAGATTGGGCCTATTGATTAAGGTGCATCTTAGATCAATCTGTGTGTCGGCTCAGGCCTGAATCAGGCAATCCACCAGTTCCACTGCAGCAGTGAGAAGGACCTAGAACCATCAGGGAATGAAGTCCAGACTGAGAAGAACTAGGGAAGTGGCATTGTATTTTTACAACCTAGGACTATGCCAAACACAAATTAGATGCTCAATTAATATACCTTCATTGGCATAAAATAGTTTTGCATCAGTAAGTTTGGGATACATTATAGTGTTATTTTAATATTAAATTGTGGGACGCCTGTAAACTACCGAGAACACATATTGGCATATAACAGGTTCTCAGTAAATATTATTATTGCTGCCATCAGTTTCAGTATTATTATTAGTTTCAAATATATGTACATGCATTTCAGAGCTATGTACTTCTATACAAACTAAGGGGAAGAAAATTTGAGGAGTTCCATTCCCATTACCTCTGTTGACCTTTATTAAAATCTTGTAGACATTATTATGAATGGCTAAAATCCATTGAAAACTTTCTCACTGATATTAATTAATAAAATAGGTAGAGTATCTTTAAGGCTTTTATCAAAGACTTTGGTTCTCTCTTCCTCTGGGCACACGATAGGCTCCGTTTGGTTAGGTGGAGCCATAGGATTAGTTCTGGCAAGTGTGGTCTGTTGTAAATGGAAACATTCAAGGCTGCTGGTTCAGCATGGGATACTAAGTGAAACAGTAGATACCAACCAAAACCCTCTGGGAAAGTAATGGGTGTGAAATGAAATCTTAATTTCCCAAGGCTCTAAGACTAATATTTTTTTTCTACTTTTTTTAACCACAACATGACTGAGCCTATCCTGTTATAATAAGCTATTTTCATTGGAAAGGCAATTTCCAGGGGAACTCAATGAAAGTATACTCAAATGAGTGAAGAAAAATTAGCCATTCAGAAAAAAAAAAAAAAATCAAAGTGCCACTTACTTCTGTCATAAAAACCAAAGGAAAAGTCTCCGTTTTGAGGGAGGAAAGTTATTTAACTTAACAGAGTCAGTCAATTATTTAGGGAGTTTAATTTGGTGGCCGTATGTAGAAAGGATTTAAAAGGGGAGAAATAAAGGCAAAAAGGGCTTTAAAAGGCTAACACAGAACAATGGTTGACCAGCAGGAACAATAGGAAAAAATGGAGAGGTGTGAAAAATCTGAAGAAAGAACTGATAGAATTTGGTGCATAATGGGATACAAGGAATAAAAGAATTTAAATGTAGTGATCTTTCTTTAATGGACTATAAAGGTTTTAAAAACCAATTAATGATGAATAATAAGAAGAAATGTCTTTGATTAAAACTTACTTAAATCTGGGGCATCTGGGTGACTCAGTTTGATTAAGCATCCAACTCTGGAATTCGGCTCATGTCAGGATCTCAGCATCCTGAGATTGAGCCCATGTTGGGCTCCGTGCTCAGCAGGGAGCCTGCTCAAGATTCTCTCTCTCTCTCTCTCTCTCTTTCTCCCCTTCCCCTTCTCACTTTCTCCTCTCTAAAAAAATTTTTAAAAAAACTTACTTAAATCTGTTACTTTCGATTTATAGAAGGAAAAAAATTAAATATAATTTCATCTATTCTAAAGTTGCTAAGAGCTAAAATATTTCATGTGATTTGTTTTGGAGTTTTCAGTTTTGTTTACAGCTCTGTTCTATATTAGGAGACTAATTTGTTTATCAATTACACCTCCACAAAGCTGAAGAAAAAAAGAAAGAAAGAAAGAAAGAAAGAAAGAAAGAAAGAAAGAAAGAAGAGCAAGCAAACTAATATTCTCATTTACACCATCTGTATGCTTGCTTTTATTTTTCTCATTATAGCAAGATTAATGCTTTTATAATACAGAAGTTATTTCTACCTATTTTATAATTTAAGCAGAAATTATTCAAGACAAATCTTTCCTTATTTTTTATTTCTTTATAAAAACAAATTTCTATGTTGAAAATAAGCAAACAATTACAAAAGTCCAATTAATGATATACTAATTTTGAGGATGGCTATAGTCTATGAAACAGCTACTGATTTGTTTCATCTCTACATGAAATTAATGCTGGGAATGTACTGCCAATGTCTAACCATGATATGCTCTGTTTAGGTAATAACCCTGGCCAGCGGGAATGTGCCACACCACACTATTCACACCCAGCCAGTGGGAAAGCAGTTTGACCGAGTGGATGATTTTTTTATTCCCACTACAACACTCATCATCACCCACATAAGGTAAGTGCTAAATGAGTGATCAACTTTTAGATTTCTCTCTAATTTTGATAGGAAGCCATGGGAAGTCGTAAAAAATAAAACGCATTTCTGTTATATAACGGATACACACATAATTGCACGTGATTTACCTTGTCTCATCTGCTTGATGAACTTTTATTTATCAACATTCATAATGAATTTCCCATCATGTATTTCTTTTTATGCCTCATTAGGAAGTGAATTTTAAAAGATCAGTGGCATTTTTAAATCAATTTTATAGTTAATATTTTGCAAATTGTCATTGGGGTCTTCATATTAGGCTTTTGCAGATGCTGACATTTGAACTCAGCATGATGAAAGAACCACTCTCACAGAAATCCGTTCAATATATTACAATGACATTCTTCTATCATTTTTGCCCATATAGAAATTAATATAAAAGTATTAGAAGCAAATAGTAAGTTGAAATGAAATGTTTGAGGCTTACACTTTGAGGAAACATGTTGATGTGTTCTATCCTTGGATGTATTTATAAAAGGTGAAAAGGTAATTACTTCTAATGACATCACTCCAAAGTTCCGTAGAAGTGGTTTAAATGCTTGAAAGAGGGAGACTGAATATATCACAATTTCGAGTAGTGTATATTTTGATAATTTACTGAAAAACTTTTGAAGTATTACTTAGCAACATTAGTGAATTTGAACCAAACTAATATTTTGTTCTGTTTCTCACTTAATTATGTTGAAGGAGAACTGCTCCAGATATGTTATATGAGTCATTATTTGATTCTTGTATGTATTTGTTTCTCTTGTATTATATTGGAAAGTATCTTACCTAAGAGTTGGAGTTGGAAGAATTCTGAGAGAGTGTGAAATTCAACTTCCAAAAGTAAAAAAGGGGGATTAATAAATCAGAATCATGGCTCATAGTTAGACATTACATAGATACTCTTATTTGCATAGCCAAGTACGTTTTCAAAGAGGTTAGTGTTATCTTTCAAGCAAATTACCATTACTTTCAGAATGTCTATTATATGCTCAGGAATAACGTGATTAAAAAACATTATGTCGTTACAATATTACATGTTTTATGGAAAATAAGTAGAACTTATTGAAAATGCAGCATATTTTTAAGTATTTGTATTGAAGTAAAAATTTTTACATCTGACTGTGAGAGCTATAATAGTACAGACACAGAAGAAATTAGCATATGTACCAAAAATGGTACCACTTGAGATGGTACCTAAAAAATATATGTTTTTATACTTAATAAGGATACAACTTCATTTGGCAATGAGTGTTATAATTAATTCCTTTGTTATTTTCAAGTTGTTGATAAATTATTAATAATTTACTGTGTAACACTTGCTTTTATTTACCCCATTCTCCTATTACACATAACTATATTCAATATACATTATTGGCTTTGCTTTTTTTTTTTTTCCAAATGCACTAGTATTGGAATTATTTGGAGCAAATTTCCTGTGTCTATAATACTAATAGGGTTAATAGTGTGTAGTTTGGGCTATTTCTTTTCCCCTGCAACCAGTAAATTCTATCATTGTGGTAAAATAGCTACCAGGTCAAGAGTTTAACTTTGTCTAAATTCAGTAAGTGCTATGTGTAATTATGGGTTTGTGTTTATAATTGATATATAAGATTACATTGCTCAATTATAGAATTGTTATATGTACAGTCAGAACATAATATCTCTTTAGGGCTGAAATTATTACTACGCAATTAGTGTTGGAGCTAATAATTAGAAGAAGATCTAAATAATGTGAACACATATAAGGCAAAATTTTATTTTGGTTATTTCTCTATATTATGAGAAACACTGAAAAGTATGCTTGAGGATATTTTTAAACATCTCTTTCCTTTTTAGGGATGGGTAGTGAAATGCAGGGTTGTTTTGCCATACTTATAACACATACTAAATTAAATTATAGCAATCCTACTTTCATAGATTGGATATACAGTCCCATTTTCGCGAATGTGAATGATGGTCAAATTTTCTATTGCACTTCAAAATAATTATTCCTATTACTAAATGAAGAGTGAGAGCAAAAATTAGCATGCATTTCCAAAATCAAAACATTAAATATAAACTATTTTTAACATAATGAGAATTTTTTTCTACATCAGGAAAATCTGAGGGAAAGATACGGTCTTTTCTTCTACCAATTTCATGTAACATATTTTTCTAACCAAATTTGGCATGTGTTTAAATATGTGTCGAGGAGATTTATCTTTTTGTAACTTGTGTTTTTCAGAATTTGAGACTATTTTCTGACTGCTGTGCTTGGTATATATTTCCAGGCCAGGCAGAAGGTCTGACACATAATACGTGTTTAATTAATATGAGTTTCCTTCCTGTGACCCCTCATCACATTAATCTGCTTTTCTCTCAGATTGCTACACCCTCATTTCAAATAATTTATATCTCCAGTGTCTGAAAAGCTCCTGGACAAGTGTCAGGATTTTATATACTAAGTGCCTAAAAACTGGTAGGCTCTTAATTCATGTTTCTCACAGGAATGAAAATAAAGAAGAAAGAGCTACATTATTTCCTAAACCAGACTATGTATAGGATTGAGGGAATTACATAGCATTAAGGGAACTGTATTTCTTATGTACTGAATTTCTCAGCATCTAACATGGTATCAGAGATGCAGCAAGTCCTGCATTAAGGGTACATGAATTATGTGGAAGCAGTAATTACGAGTAATAAGTACTTACACTCCTGTCAGATGGATCGAAGCCTGAAGGTCCCAGCAACACCGTTTGCCATTGGCTATTATAAATTTAGCCAGTTTACTTCATTTCTTTCCGAGGACTGGAATGAAATGATGTTCAAATATTAAGTTTCAGGGACGCCTGGGTGGCTCAGTTGGTTAAGCATCTGCCTTCGGTTCAGGTCATGATCTCAGGGTTCTGGGATTGAGTCTCGACTTGGGCTCCCTGCTCAGTGGGGAGTCTGCTTTTCCCTCTCCCTCTGCCCCTCCCCTGCTTGTGCTCTCTCTCTTTCTCTGTCAAATAAATAAGTAAAATCTTTTAAAAACATTAAAAATAAGTATTAAGTTGTCCTTAATGGTGGTTGTTCATACTACTCATAATCCACACTGTTGCAGGGGCTCCCCTGCGAACAGTGACAATCTTGCTAAAAGCCTCTATTTTTCCCTGCTTGGCTTCTTCTTATTTTTTTCTACATTTTTCCCCCTTCTCGGTGTCTATAATTCTCAGGCTTGTTTAATCTAGTCTGTAAAGTAAATTAAGACTGAAGAATTTAAGAGAACCAAAATTATTTTATCCATCTATATTAAAAAATAAGCTTGTGGCTTAAAAAATAATCAATCTTCACAAAGTTTGGGAAGCTGTTCACTTTTTAAGACAGCTTAAAATTCTCAGCACTTTGAAAATTTTTGGATCCTAATTTACGTCACCCCTCTTTAATCAAAATACAGTTGACATACAATGCTATATTAATTTCAAGTGTACGACATAGTGATTTGACAATTCTCTACGTTATGCAGTGCTTGCCATGGTAAGTATAGTTACCATCTGTCACCATACATAAATACCACAATATTATTGACTATATTTCCTGTTGGTACTTCTTAATCCCCTTCACCTGTTTCACCCATTCTCCTCTTCATTCCCTCCCCTGCAGCCACGTTTGCTCTTTGTATTTATGATTCTGTTTTTGTTTGTCTATTCATTTGTTTTGCTTTTTAGATTCTGCATATAAGTGAAATCATTTGATATTTGTCCTTGTCTGACTTATTTCACTTAGCATAATAGCCTCTAGGTCCATCCATGTCGTCATAAAAGACTTCATTTGTTTTTATGGCTGAGTAATATTCCAGTGTGTGTGTGTGTGTGTGTGTGTGTGTGTGTGTACATGTGTTTCACATCTTCTTTATTCATTTTGAATGGCCCAAGGAATTTTAATTTCAGAAAACTCATTTACATTTAAAAAATATCTGAGCAGGAAGGCCTGATTTTATACACTTGCACAGTTCCTCAGTAAATTCCTTCCCACTCCTTGAGAGACACAGCCTAGGTCACATACAGTTATTCCTATTTTTAGTACATGTGTTGCCTAAGTGAGCACAAGGTACAGTTATTCCTGTTTTATCCTATGGCGTGAGACTTTATTAGTAAAAAATCCCCTTTTGGTTTTGTGTATTCCTTCTTTCTCCGTAGGAATCAGAAGAGTACCTGAGCCCTAGGCTGGGGATACACCAGATACACCGATGTCATGATGTTATACTACCTTTGATCTAAATCAAAGTAGTCTTTAAACTGTTGAGTTCTGGTTACCGGACTCAGCTTGTGTCCCTGCCTTACACTCTCTTGAATACGAGTGCTTACCAGGGGATAATAAAGAACTCTAGACCAGCACGCAGCCATTCTTTAAGATACACATATGTGCACCCCAACTGTGAATTCACTTTGGTTTAATGAAACTAAACTTCCTGGAAGATAAGAGAAAATGTATTAGAATCCTGTCTCCCCAAAGTTCCAACTACCTACTCAGCTTCTGAAAGGAACTAATACTTATTGATTAAAAGTTTGTTTTAAGAAGATTATTAAAATTCTAGCATATATATTTTTAATATTGAGTGTCAGTGGGTTAATATCCACTTCCCCAATTGTTTAGGAAAAACTAAAATGACTTGATATTTAGTTAATGACACAGGTGATATTCTGATGCTTATTGAAATATATTGATTTAAATCACTCTATAATTATATGTTTTTTTGTTTTTAAAGTAAGAATAAAAGATTATACCTTATATTATGTTAATATTCATAAAAACAGTTCCATTGAATATTTAATAAGTGACGTACTTTTCATATTAGTAATTCATCACACATTTCAGTTAACTGGCAACGTATATTAACTAGACACTCATTTTTCAGATTTGCAATTAATAGAGAATTTTCTTTAAAAATCTTAAACTCCAGCAAGTAATTAATTAATCATAAATCGTAGTTCAGAAGTGGAAGAGATTATGCAGTGCAAAAAAATGTGTTTTGTAATGACATGAGAAATATAAATTTCTCATACAAGGAATTTCAATTTTGATTTTTATCTTCTATATACAAATATATCCAGAGAGGAAAAATTGAAAGAAACTATTAAAAATGAAAATGCATGTAAAATTCTCAGAAGAATCAATTATGTCTATTTAATGTATAAAAATTGAAGCAGTAATTCATTTTCTTTTTTAAGCACAAGTGCTCTACAAATGTAAAGCAAACTGTTTCATTATTGTACTCATAACTTGTATCCAAAGTGCTGTTATTATAATATCATTACATGCAAATAGATATACTTGAAAGATATTGTAATTCTACTTCTCTTAAGTTTTTTATGATATGGCTAATGCATGGGGGATGTAGTGATTTTTGTATCAGTTTTTTTAATTAGCTAGAGATTAAAAAGTAATTTCAAAGCAATTTCTTTTTTTCAGAAAAATTATTGTATTACAATGGTTGTATTATCTTCAAAGCAACTAAATCTCATAAAGAATGGACATTTACATAATTGGTTGTGTTTCATTTTGGTACCATTCTGAAAAGAAAAAAATTTAAATGTCAATTTCTTGTGATATATGTAAAGATTACAACTTACTGTGCAAGTGCTACTATAATTAGCATAGGAAATAAAAACCACAGGTTTGGCAGTGATTTATCACATTATCATATGTTTACTTTTAAAATATTTCCTTGTAAAGATTAGAGGGGTGAGGAGCATTGAGAAAATGAGAGAAGAAGCTAATGAGATGGCAGGTATTCAAGCAATGAATAACAAAGCATTTCCATGGGATCCCCCGCCCCCCTGGAAAACACTTCAGTAATTCTTCCAAAGAATTATTTCTTTTTGGTAGTGGGGTGATGGAAGTGACAACTACTTAAGGGCCAAGGTGGTTGAGAGCAAGGAAACTTGATAAAGCTTAGAGCAAGATACCAAGAAGGCCAGAAAGTACAAGCTATGACAAATGCAAGAATTAGCAGAAGTGTTTCTGAGAGCTTTTGACTTGTCATGAGTAAAATTAGTTGGAAGATAAGGAAGAGGGTAACAACTAGATATTTCCACCAATGTTACAAAGGCACAGCTAATATTCAGGTTCTTTAGGGCTCTCAGAAATTCTTTAAATTTTCACTGACTTAAATAATACCTTTGATACAATTTAAAATAGATAAAATACATGAAGAAAAAGTAAGTTCTATAGCCTGACCCTTGTAATATCTACAAATCATGTGTCTTGTATCTCTTGTCCTCTCTGAAGTTGACTGCAACTACAGACAAGTTTAATCCCATCTATTCACCTGGTACAGAGGACACTTTAATTAAATACAAAAAGGAAGTTATTTCTGATTTATGTGCTGCTACTTCGGAGCAGTCCTGAGATAGTACGGGAAGACAGCGACTTCGATGATGCTATTTGAGAAGCTTCAAAAGGCTTGTCCTCTCTTGACATCACCCCGAACACCACCATTTGATAATATCACCTGGAATTTCAAACTACTCTGGTTTCTTTAGGTTATATTTCTCTAGAAATCCACCTTTAAAGTGCTCCTATTTCTTGAAAGGAAAACGGAGGAGCCTCTGGGAAATTTGACATAATTCTAATGGGCATTTTTCTTTATGGGTTGATTGGTCGATTATGTAGTATCTTAAAATTAATGTTTGAATGGGAGGGTGTGTGTGTGTGTGTGTATTTATTTCAGTCTATAATTACATGATAAGTAACAAGATGAATACAGTATATATAATAGAGAACTTGAAAGCAAAAAGCATTTACATGAAAACTGAGAATGCCAGTACCCACATTTTTCTCCTCCTCTGGACTTGACCTAGTAAACAAAACAAACAAACAGACAATGTTCCAAAAGTTTCCTTGTAACACTCCTATATTCTCTACCATACCCCAAGATGATGTTAGTGTCAAATAATTATCTCAAATTGGGTAATTCAGGAATACCATGGAAAGTGGACCTCAGTGTTACTCTTCAGTTTTGGTGGGCTGGAAAGCCACTATTTTTAAGACCCTCAAAAGTTGAATGACTGAGAAGGGTATAATGTAAGAGGGTTGCAGTCAAATGTGGAATAAGGGGCTTAGGGCTTATCCTGTTTCAGATGGGTCATAATTCCTACACAGCCAATGGCTATGACTCCACTGTAAGAGATGAAGCAAACTGAAATAGCAAGCAGCGGGCACCATTCTGGGAGTCTGGAGAGAGGGCTATAGCGCTCCTTTTCTGTTATAAATTACAGCAAGGAAATGATTAAGAAGGGATTGGGTTTGATTTATGATTCCTTGAAACTTCTCCAAGGGAAAAATAAACATTCTGTGAAAGTGAAAGTTAAAGTAAAGTATATCATTCTTCCTCATATTCTATCAAATCTGTTAAAGCAAAATTATATATATGGCTAGCCATTTATCAAGACAACTCTACACTCATGACTTGATTCATGGACAGGCCAGGTGTATGGAGATACAATTTTAGCAGTAAAATTGTCTGGGTACACTGAAATCCTGGCACATCAGAAATTGAAAATATCAGTTGTTCAATCCTTTTTAGGAAAAATATAATCTCAGGGTGATAAGCAACAATTAAAATTGTTTCAAAAAATGGTTCTTAGATAAAGATCTCACAAAATCACAGTTCCCTGAGGTCCTTTTATTTATTTTTTCACTCCATTCATCCTTATCTGCTAATTCCTCCCACAAAGAAATGAACTAACAAACCATAAGGATTCTAAATAAACCAGGAATGGGAGCTCTTTCTGTCTGTATTCTCACACATGGTGAATATCCAAAACATTTATGAATTCTGAAAGTAAGATCGTCTCTTCCCCCCACGTCTCTGAGGTTCTTCACTGCCCTCTCCACTCCACGCAAACACAAACTCTAGATTGTCAGGACCTGCAATATCTTGAGATCCTTACATTCCCAGAGCTTAGTGTACTATCTGAAAAACAGAAGACATTCGTAAGTTGCTTATTAAACACGGTACACGTGTATATGTTGGTGAGTGTATGTGCATATACATACACAAATCCTTGTTGGCAAACCTCCCAGCCTTTTTATGTGGGTGCACAGCTTCTTCTACTTAAGCACTTGATAACTTTTCTCATCTTCTTTTTAAAGAAGTAAACACACTACACCCTTCAGTTTGGATCTGTAATGCTATTCTTCTTTTTCATTTTGGTTACTGGATTTATTTATTTATTTTTTTTACTTTCCACCTTCTTTAACATTTTAGTGTAGCTAACACATTGAGTATAAAATGCTTAGACAGAAAACCTTTGAGTGCTTGCAGTCGTGTGTGTGTGTGTGCGTGCATGCGCGCGCACGCCTGTATGAGTGTGTATTCAATTTGTTACCTTCATTATTTCTTGAGTTAGAGAACACCGTCTGCTTCCCTGCTTGGTCTCTGCCCTATATTAACAGGTCTCTGAGCTATATGCGTCCTGTAAAAAAAATAATCTAGTGTCCAAAGTAGATGAACCAAGAAAGCCAGCACCTCTTTTGGCAGAATATACACTTAGCCAGATTAGTAGCCCATATTAGCTATGTAATCTTTTTTTTTTTATTGTATGGGGAAATGGGGTTGGATTTAAAGAGCAGACTGTATTTAAAATATGAGGATCTCATTATTTTAAAAAAGGCAAAGTTTTATACAGGTGTTATTAGTAGTCTCCAAACTCTAGGATTTAATAAAGCCCCTAAATAGATTCATTCTATAGCATTTTTTTACTGAAGAAATCAATGGAGCACTAATAACATGTAATTTAGAAACACTCTACATTGCAAATCTGCCTCTTGAGTTTTATTATGCAAAGAGAAATAGCTCTTGCTTCTCTCAGAGGTCCTTATGCTAACTCATCAAAGTGTTCGGTAAAACATAGGGCTGTCCCTTTGACAGGACCCAGGATTCTTCTTAGGAGATAGCTGTGGGGTATACATAGCAAATTTGTGTTTTTTTTTCCTTTGTCACATATGATTTTGAGTTTTGCTGGAAATGGTAAATCAAACTTATTTTACCTGAAGTGAGTAAGTGATATGGTTGTATAGATTACTTTGCTTTCTTTGCTTGGTAGTAAAAACAAACTCAGGTAACAATTAAGGTTAATAAAGAAAAATACCAAAAGGTAAAATACAGTGCAATACATCAAGAGAGGGGCAGAACTCATTCTGAGAACCTAAGTAATTTCTTATGTGAATTTAATATGTGCACTGCATGACCTATTTCATACATATATTAATAGATTATAGAATTTTGAATCAAGCATATAAGGCATTAATGAGTTCTCAAATAATGTGTACACAGAAGAATAATGTATATTGGGGTTTCTAATTCTTTCTATCTGAAGTGGCTATATTATTATTCTGTTGAAGGAAGGTGATATATTTTACCATAATATCTTATTTTGTGAATTCATTATTTTTTTTGATGAAATGTTTTATTAAAATGTTAAAACTTTACATACACATAACATAACATAAAAACTCTCTTTTGAATGAAAGACTCCTATTATGGCTCAGTAGAACAATACAGTTGAAAATAAATAATTTTATCTTTAAGAATTGTACATAAATTAATGATTACAGTCAATAGAACATTTTTTGAAATTTTCTGTGAATATGACTAAATACTTCTCAATTTTGTTTAATTATAAAAACAGTTAATTTAAATGTAAAATTACCGGTGGTAGTGAGGGGTGTCTTTAGATGGGCAACATGGTGGCACTGATATTCTCTCTGTTTACAATGACTTGAGACTGTAAAAATCTTCATTGTGAATCCACCCAAGTTGACATTTTGTACCATTTTTTAAAGATCTTATATATTTACTTAGAGACAGAGAGGGAGAGAGAGAGCACCTGCACGAGTGAGTGGGGGGAGGTTAGAAGGAGAGAGAGAATCCCAAGCAGACTCCATGTTAAGCATGGAGCCTGAGGCGGGGCTTGATCCCATCACCCTGAGATCATGACCCAAGCTGAAAACGAGAGTCAGATGCTTAACCTACTGAGCCACTCAGGTGTCCCTGTACCATTTTAATTTAGTTGTAAATCTGTGGATGTGGCCTCACTATGGTTATCCAGGTAGGAAAAAGGAATTGGTTATTGTAAGTCAATCAAAAATATTTACACAAACACATTCTTTTTTTCCTTTAAATTAACATTCATTTGTTCTATAGCGATGTTCTATTCTATCTCTTGCTTCTCCTTGTGAAAAAGAAGTCCTGCAGCAAAATTTCAGGTTTTTAAGTTCTTTGGTTTTAAAGATTTGGTTCAAGCAAAAATGAAGTACATGACAGGTTGTCAGAGAGCCTTTAAAATGTACTGTAACAGAAAAACCCACCAAATTAGAGGATATATGGAGAAACTGCCTATTAGGTCTCATCTGTCATCAGTCATGAGTGGAAATACTCAACATACCCACATGGGTAGATTGAGAACATTGGGCAACAAATATCAAACTGCCAGGGTTTTATCCTTTGGTGTATACACTAGTGCCTTGTAGGATACATAAACCTTACAAAATGAATTGAAATAGATAGCTTCAGGGGAAATAAAAATGACAGTTGCCTTAGTGACTTAAAACTGCTAGCTGGGTTAGTTATGGTTAAAACCTCTGTATTGGTTTAGATTGTGATTAGCTGAATTTTTCTATACTATGGAAACTTTTCCTTTCTTACCTTCCTGTTTTTCTTTTTGGGGGGGTGGTTAATGAATATTTATAGACATTTTCTATATTGACAACTGATTTTCAAGGAAAACAGTATGAATTTACAATAATTCATTTTTTGGCCATTATGTAGAAGCTTATTTTTATGCTTATGTAATTTGAATGCATAAATATAGTTTTTAGTTCTTTGAAACAAAAGGAAATCAGGGTTTGCCTGTGCTATGAAAGTAGTGGTTGATTTATGTAAGTAAGCCAAGAAAATCCTAAAATAAACTAGATTTTCCCCTCATAATGTAAATCAAGATTATTCATCAATTTTGAGTGATAGAAAACATTTTTTATGTTTTTAATTAAAGTATACATTGTTTAAATTCTGCTTAAAAACATAGCTGTACAAATATAAAATAATAGAATATTTGGAACATCTATAGAGTATTTATTAAAAAGCTTGACAAAACTCATTTAATTAATTAATACATGAAAATAATTTGAAAATCGATCATTTATATAGCAAGATGATGTTAAGAAATATTTTTACAAGATTACGGCCTTAATTTGGTAATCTTGACATCAGAAACCCCTACTTCCGTCTAAATTATTATTCGCATTGGGATATAATGGAATCTAATTCAAAGAGATTTTGTTGGATGCAGATGATTTTTTTAAAAATAAAATTAAAGTAGAATAGAAATTATTTAACAACAGTCCTTTGAGATATACATTTTTTGATAACTTATTATTTTATGTTTTGTGAATTAAAAAATGTACTTCATGGCTATCATCATTATCAGAGGCTTTACAAAAAGAGAGGTCACATTAACCTATCTGTTACATTTTTCATTTCCTGAATCCAATCTGTGCCCTGCCAACATCAAAGATATATTAATAACCTTTTTGATACTTTTACCACTTATCTAATTTCAGCTTGATCCATTTATCATCTTTAAAAATTTTTAAATACATGAAAACACTTTTGGACAACCATAATATGTGGGTTTACAGAAAGAAGATAACTATATTTAAGCTTCCAATTCATAAAGTTGTTATTAAAATTTCAAATTCATCAGGGAAATATTTTTCTTTTTTTTTTTAAGATTTTATTTATTTATTTGACAGAGAGAGGGACAGGAAGTGAGAGAGGGAACACAAGCAGGGGGAGTGGGAAAGGAAGAAGCAGGCTCCCAGCAGAGGAGCCTGCTGTGGGGGCTCCATCCCAGAATGCTCGGGGACCAGGCCCTGAGCCGAAGGCAGGCGCTTAAGGACTGAGCCCCGGGAAACATTTTTCTTTATTGTATTTATACAAGTGAAATATACATAATGACATTACATTTAAATGTAAGTTGTTTATGTAAATAATTTAAGGAGAGTCACTTTTTTATTGTAATAAATTCATAATGATTTCCTAAAAGGTGTGCACAAGAATAAATCATGAATTTGAATGTTAGCAGGAAATAAAGAAATGACATTGTTAAGGAAGAGAGGACCAGGTATATGAGAAATTTATTAGAAATACAAGAAATACACTACCATTTATTCATATTGTCTACAGTTTCATGAGTAATTTTCAATTTTCCTCTGGTCCTATGTATAATAGTCATTTAAAGTGTTTCCCTATAATTTTATTTTAATATAGAAGCAAAGCCTAATTTTCTAAGGTTAGGTCTGAGTTTGCTGTATCATTTACATACCCTCCAGTTGTATTGCTTGGTTATAGTTTTTGTTCTTATTACTATGGTTATTATATAATATGTTAGGAGTAATGAAGAAACACTGAGCACTTACTCTATGCCAGAGAGTGAGCTCAGAGTTTTAATGCACTGCCTCATTTAAAACTAGCAGCTACATAAATTTTTATCCCTATTCTACATATGGTGAATCACTTAACTAATAAGTGTTGGAACCAGCTATAAACTCATTTCTGTCTAAATTCAGTTTCTTAGCACTTAATACATTTTAGTGTTCAAGTCCTTTTTTCACTTTTAGGGTAAAACCTAACGACTGATATCCTCTACAAATTATCTCACACTTACCTTTAACACATTCTCTCTCTCACTTTACTGTTACCTCTGCTGCAACAAAACTCGCCCCCTCACAATAAGCCTACACCGAATTTTCTCGCCTAGCTGCATTAATTTGCAGAATGCCCCGTTTCTTCATTGTCTGCCCAACAAACCCTTCAGGACTGATCTCAAAACAACCTTTTATAAAATTTGTTATAATTTCCCTAATTGGAATCCCCTTGGTATTCTGAATTTTTGTTATTCCTCATTTGTGTTGAGACTCACAGAGACCTGGCTTGGAAAGTAGCTCTTTAGATCCTTTGGAGCTTTTAGCACAGTATTTAATTTTGCTTAGATCAGTTTGATTTTTCTCTTCCACAAGTATATGATTTCAGAAGGGATAGAGAAAAAATAGGATGTGGTGTCTACAATCCCTACAGACCCTACAGTAATTTTTTCCTGTCTGCTCATGTCTAACTTTATAATGTCTATTTATTAATCTGCTCCTCTCTGCTCTCATGACACAGCCCTAAGCTGAGCTCCCTATGTCCCACCTTGCTAATGTAATGAACTCTTCACTGTTTCTCCGTACTTCTTGTTTTCTCCCTTCTTCAGCTCACTAAACAGAGAACATTCCTCTTTTGAATTCCTAACTATGGTGATACAGTTCTGCATTGGAAAGAAAAAAAAAGCACAAAACTTTACAATATTTCTTATTGCATATAGGTTAAAGCCAAAGTACATTGAGCTCACTTCTTAAGTGTGTGATCTGCACACGCCCTAGGTCCAGCCAACGTGAACCGTAGCTCCTGTATTTCCTGTTTCCACTTAACCATTCATTTTGTCTAAAGTGCTCTTTCTGATTCTGATTTAGATCCTCTTAATTTAGGTCGATCTCCTGGCCAAACTCGAATGCACTCTAATTCATGCCCCTTTTTCTATTCCTCCGTCATTTATAATAGTACTCGCCTCAGAATTTACTTCTTGTTAAGGGCATCAACCAATTGTTAATTTATTTCATTTATTCATTCAACAGCTGAACTGTTCACATGACAGACACTATTCTAGATTTAATAGGAAACTGAATACAGATTTTGTCTTATTTTCCTTTAGTGCAATATGAGTATCACAACAGTTAATAAAAATTAAAAGACTTTTTTTTTAGATTTTATTTATTCATTCGAGAAAGAGAGAGAGCGTGTGCACAAGTGTGGGGAGGAGCAGAGGGAAAAGGGAGAGAGAGTCTCAAAGACTCCAGGCTGAGCACAGAGCCCGACTCAGGCTCAATCTTGCAACCCTGAGATCAGGACCAAAGTCAAGTTCAGGCATTTAACCAACTGAGCTACCCAGGCACCCTAAATATATTTTGTAAAAACAACTCAGTTTGGAATGGTAAGAATATAGATTCAAATTCAGATGTTACCACTTACTACAGTGTAATTTCAAACAAAATAAGCTTTGTAAAGGACATTTAAAAAAAAAATGTCTGCTAGGGATACGTGTCTCATCCAGAAATGTTGCTTGTTTCAAGTATTAGTTTATCTTTAATTCACTGGAATAATTTTGTTAGCTTTTTCCGTCCCCAATCCCCATCCCCTCTCACCTGTAGCTATACACAATTTATGTCAATACTGCGGTCAACTGACACCTATTTTTAAAATATTAGTGTTCTTTCTTTTTCTCTTCCTCAGAGCAGTGGGACCCTATGTTGAAGTCTTTATGTAAAAGAAAGAAATGCCATAGTACCCAAGTTGATTAAATGGAGATGGGTGGGGATGGTGGAAGGAAAGAGCCCGACCCACCCACTTTCACTTTCATTTCTTCCCTGCTTCTCTATGCAGACTCCAACAGCGTGTATTTTTGTTTAAATATTTTTTAAAAACTTTATCAAGGCAATTTTCTTTTTTTCTTTTCTTTTCTTTTTTTTTTTTTTTTGGTCGGCTAAAGGTTCACCCTGCCCTCTTCTTAGATTGCATACGTTGCTTTACTTACTTAACGGAAGAGGAAGAGCACCTGACAGAGGCATAGACAAATAAGTCTCCAGATTTCTTTGGCCACAATTATTAGTTTAGACACACTGTGTAACCCACTCTGAACCCATATAGTATAGTATAATGTATAGTATAATGAACATTTTTTTTCTGGGACTTCCTGGAAAGAGACTTCTGGTTTTTTATGCTTGAGCTGGTTCTAGAATTTCCATCTGTTTGAATCCCCATATTCTTTTTGATTTAAAAAGTTTGGACTGCATATCCTATTATTTACAAATGAAAGAAGCTAAGATTAGGTTTCCTTATGTCTAGAATACGCGTATTACCCACTTCACATTATTTTGAGTTGATTGCAGGATATTGTGCGGTTCCTGACACACAATAGGTAATCAGCAAATGCTATTTTCCCATTCCCTTGAGTTGATGCGTTTCTTGTCACAGTATAGTTATTATAACTATAGCAGTTATACTAATTAGCACTCAGTAAATATTTGTTAAAAAGTAGTGCACTTAGGGGAGCCTGGGTGGCTCAGTCTGTTGAGCATTTGACTCTTGGTTTCAGCTCAGGTCGTGATCTTAGGGTCATGAGATCGACCCCCTTGCGGGGCTCCATGCTCAGGGCAGAGGCTGCTTGAGACTTTCTCTCTGTCCTTCTCAGCCCCTCCCTTCCTAAAATAAATAAATAAATCTTTTAAAAAATGTAGCACACTTACTAATGTTTCTCTGATTATCTGTCTGGCATGGTGATTCTGCATAAGAGAAAAAAGGGAATGAGTCAAGTCCCAGTTTGTATCTTACTGAAAACTTCTCCAAGCTTTAGTGCTGTGGAGACGGAGTTGCTGTTATCAGCCACTTGTGTAACGCCATAAGAAGACTGCTCAGTTTGAAGATATTTGGATTACTTGAGGCAGCTCAAGAGTAACAGTGAAACTATAGGGTTTCATCTGTAGAGGTTTTCTCAGAGTCCCTTAAATTACCAGTTATAGACAGGGCCATTTGTTTATTCAGTCTGGGTATCTATGTCTTCGGCTTGCACAAATCCACATTTTCCGTAAGTGCTAAGAAGAGAAAATTCACTAGGACTTTCCTCAAAGGGAAGCTTGTTATTTCATTTAAGATTTGACTGAAACTTGTGACTGAACAAAACCTGAATCCCGGGAATATTACAATTCTTCTAAGGTTTAGAGAATCTATTTTTCCTCTCTCTCAGGTGGATTTCATTATAAATCTCCTAGAATGTTTGTTTGAAATGTCTTTCATGAAATTCTGAAAACGTTCTAGAGATGTTTACTCAGTGATTTTTTTTTTTTCTGTTTCAAAGCAATGTGTATTGGAATGGATATTTCAGTAGGTGTGTCAGTTTTAGTTTAGTATCAACCTCATTTATAATAATGTTGAATAATTGGTAAGGTTTATAAGTAACTTAGAACCCTACCTACCCCATGGCTAATATTTCTCCAAAGAGTGTATTTTTTTAATTGAATTTGTCAAATCGTAACACTACAAAGAAGAATATCATTGCAGTTGACGTTCAGTAAGTATATTTATTAAATACCTTATAAAGCTCAGGAAGCTTTGAGTTTTTTGTTCGTTTTAATTTGGAGTTTTAATATTGGTGCTATAGAGAATGCAATTCATACTCTTCTGCAAACGAGATATAGGAAGAAGTTCAAAACCTAGGATAGTTCTTTTTTTTGGCAATCATGAGGACTGATGATTCACATAACTCCTGTGAATAGCTGTATTGAGTCCCTTATCTCTGGTGGGAAATATTTCGAGTAAAAACGTCCTGTAATAAAGATGACAAGGAAGAATTCTTTTTTTTTTTTTTTAAAGATTTTATTTATTCATTTGACAGAGATAGAGACAGCCAGCGAGAGAGGGAACACAAGCAGGGGGAGTGGGAGAGGAAGAAGCAGGCTCCCAGCAGAGGAGCCTGATGTGGGGCTCGATCCCATAATGCCGGGATCACGCCCTGAGCCGAAGGCAGACGCTTAACCGCTGTGCCACCCAGGCGCCCCGACAAGGAAGAATTCTGAATAAATACCTGTTAAATGGAACACTAGAGAATTTTTTTAAGCATCAGTATCAGAGTAACCAAATGATAAACCTGCATGCTTATTACCTGAAGAGCATCACGCTGGTAAATGTTTGAACACTCTCAAACTGACTATGCAGTTTACCAGGAATATCAGTACATACGCAAAATGAATTAATAATCATTCACAGTTGTTTCTATTTTGTCCAATATGTGCCATTATAAACATCACGCCTATAGTGTAATTCATTTTCGACCTTTTGAAGTAAAAAATCATTAGTGGTTGAAATCAGAGCCACGATAGAGTCCTTCATTTTCACAAGGGTGAAAGGAAAATGTGGTAAAAACAAGAATCTCTAAAATAAAAAATTATTGAGATGTACTATCTGGCAGGTCCAGAGGTACATCAGTATTTTGAACAGAATGAACAAACCACCAACATAGTAGATGTTCATTAGGAAGCTCGGAACAGCATGAGGAAAACAAGACAAAACCCCATTCTGTTGGAAAATGAGATTGTCAGACTTTCTGTAGGTACAGCGGGAAAGAAAACGCTTCATCAACAAGTCCAGATATGTGATTACTCTCACTGCGTTAGGGGCAATAAATAGGTGATGGATGGATGGATAGATAGACAGATAGACAGAAGATAGATAGAGTGGAGCAAAGGTCTGTATGTCAGTGAATTCCTTACATGTTCAGTGATGACATGTTTATTTTCAGTACCCCTAGGAACATCATGTCTATTCTTTTCTTCTGCTTAAGAAAAGAAAAATAAATAAAATCAAAAGAAGCCTTGTCATTGTGAGATGAACTGCAAAGTCATCTTATTTTCTCCATGACTCTAATAGCAGATATTGGATTGTTCTACATTATCTATTTCTGTCAGGACCTATAGCTTCTGAAAATGGCAATAATCCATCTTCAATCACTTATAGAAAATATGCCAGACCACAGCATCAATAAATACCTCTCTCAGAATCGGCTCACTTTGGCCATTACTTAGAGAACTTTTCTGATAACCTTTAGATGCACTAAAGGATACCTCGATAACTTGTTACATGCACAACTTAATTTTTGAGTAATACCAATTTAAAAGTGTCAGTTGGTTTCAAATCACTCTGTATGTACATATATTTTACACATGCACATATGTGTGTGTATTAGATAATCAGGGTTTGTATTAAGATGTATGCCAGGTTGTCATGCATTCTGATTGGTTGGTGCCCATGACCTATCAGTTGTCAGATATTTTTAATATCACTTCAGAAATAACTGATACTTATCAAATGCTTAATCTGTGAAGGGAATGTTTTATCTTGTGCATATTTTAGCCTATTATTGATCAGAACAACCATACTAATCTCATTTAATGCATTAAGAAACAGATTCAGTGAGAAATTAAATGGCTTACTCAATGACACGCAAGTTATTACATGGTGGAGCTGGGATGCAAACCTGCATAATCTGGTTAGAGTGGGGCATTTGAGTGTTCTTAGACACTTTTCTCCTGAGAGCACCCAACCAACCCACTCCCCCAACACATATACACACACATTTACCTCCATTTAAAATGTCCCCTTTTGTTTGTTTGTTTTGTGGAGAGATTTTGCACAACCTACTGTTCAGTCAGATGTATTTCTGAAATTTGTTTTACCGAACTCTTTTTGAGAGATGTTCATTATTAATGCACAAACAGTGGTGTACCATGTTATAAGACACTGAATCAGTTAAATTATATTGATTAGAATGCGTGCTTTATAATAATTGGGTAGTGCTACGTTCTGGTGTTTTCAATGCTTAAAAAATACTTCCAATAGAAAGCAAGCAAGCTTATTCCTTATTTTAGTCATCATCTAAGAGCTTCCTGCATAGTTGCCAGTGTGTTAAATATTCTAAAAATAGTCTTTATACTCACTATCCAAATAGCGCTGGGATAAGCTTTAGAAAGGATACAATATATACTCAATTTCAAGTATGAGAGACAGGAATTACTATAAAATAGATTTTCATTTCTAATCTATTATATCAGGGTATATTGCTTGCCTCTTCCAAAACATTGCTTCATATATGATAATTAAATACTCTGTAAAAATATTTAAGCACCTGGAATATCATAGTTCATTACCTTAGATTCATCAATTTAATTTTATTTTTGAACCCTTGTCCAGTATTAATATACCTTAATTCAATTCAGCTCTCTTTTTTTCATTTAGATTTATGAATTGTAGAGCTGAAAAATAATTCCTGGTGTTCATTAGAATTTTACAGATTTTTTTTTCATGGGACATTGGAAAAATACCATTCTGTAGACATATAAGGTGATAATTGGACAACCTATTTTTTTTAATCATCAGCAAGAGATAAAAGGGTAATTAAAAGGCAACATATGAAAGATTTTAGATAAAATGCTTTTGTTGAATGGTATATTTATTTTCACCATCAATACACCCAGTACAATAAGCTGCTCACTTATTTCTAAGTAGCAGTTGTTATTTTCTCCCCGGTACATTGTGAACATAAAAGAAAAAAGAAAAAAAACTAAGGATAGACTTTGGCCCACTTAAAATAAATGTGAAAAACCTCAAACGGACGGATGGGGCTCATAGGCAGGGAATCACTTCAGATGCCTCAACATTATCTTATTTTTATAGGCAGCTATTTGAGTTAAATTTCCTTACGTCCACAGACTGTTAAAAGCGTTCTTCTTCACCCTCCTTGCCTTTAATGAAACTCCGTTCTTCTTCTTGGGAGCTATTTTTGCACACCTGCCTGCGTATTCTTATTCTAAACAGCCTGGATGGGTGTGGGGCTGAGAGCAGGAGTTGTTCGCTTTTGCCATTTTTGCCCACAGGGTCACCTACAGACCACCGGTCCTTCATCGCCAGGAGAAAAAGACACGTGATCCCTTTTAGACACTTATAATCCTTCATCTCAATTGTATTACTTTCACCCTTTCTTACTTATTGCTACCCAACAGCATCTAAGCCACCCCTTACCAACAGTTACTTATTAAAAACCTCAGTGGGTACCTTCCTGTCCATGCCATGGCCTGCCATTGACTCCTGGATGAGCGTGGACTGCTCACTCACCATCTATCTCACTTCATGCTTTCACAAGATCAGCCACGGCTATTGATTCTATCTCCAAAATATATTCTGATTTGTCTAATAGTCCCTATTACTCATATTGCAAGTCCTTGCTTCAAATATGACAATAGTACCCATTATCTGTACAAGAAATATCAGAATATTTTTCATGGAATTAAAGACATGTGTGACCTAGATTTTTCAATTTTTCTTCATCCTCACCATCTGCTACTTCCTAATATTTATCTTGGGCTTCAAGCAAACTGCTCCCAGTGCCACTACTGTGGCAGGCTTTTTTTTTTTTTTTTAATTTTTAATTTTAATTTTAATTTTTTTGATGTAAAGTTCGATGATTCATTAGTTGTGTATAACACCCAGTGCACCATGCAATACGTGCCCTCCTTACTACCCATCACCAGCCTATCCCATTCCCCCACCCCCTCCCCTCTGAAGCCCTCAGTTTGTTTCTCAGAGTCCATAGTCTCTCATGCTTCATTCCCCCTTCTGATTACTCCCCTTCTTTATCCCTTTCTTCTCCTACCGATCTTCAAAGTTCTTATGTTCCATAGATGAGAGAAATCATATGATAGTTGTCTTTCTCTGCTTGACTTATTTCACTTAGCATTATCTCCTCCAATGCCATCCATGTTGCAGCAAATGTTGAGAAATGTGGCGGGCTTTCTTATGCTGCAATGTCTCTACACCTCATCTCGTCTGTGGAAACAATTCCAGCCCCTGATAATTGTATTTTCATGGAATTCTATGCAAGTTTCTATGACAGTAGAACTCATTTTTCAAAAACTATTTGTTTACATAGCTGTCTTCCCTATGAGAATAAGGTCCCTAGTGCCAGAATCAGAACCATTGTATTATTATCCCTAACACATAGCTCATTGCCTGGCACAGGAATGCTCAGTAAGGGAATGATTGAGTATAATTAGTAGAAGCTCCTGGTACAGACTTCAAAAACTTCCCTCCGCAATCTTGAAACTACTTAGGGAAAGACTTTACTTGTCTCAATCTCAGTAAGAGCTAGTAATTCTTATTATTCTTAGAAAATGAAATGTCCCTTTTTTTTTGTTGGGTTTAATCTGACCATGTGCAGATAAACATAGGCATAGGTGGGGGAGGAGTTTGATACCAAAATCATTAACACATATGTTTTCATCAAGTTCTTCATAACCTAGTAAAATAGTTTAATATATAAACATAGTCTAATGTGTTATGGTAAGTACTATCATGGAGGTAGTGTCAAGACATTTCTAATAGAAGTGAAGGACACAGTCATTTCGGACAGGCCAGAGAAATGGCAGTAGTAGTGGCGTGTACAGTTTTAAAGAAATAAAGAAAGCAAAGCTTGGAACATGAAAACGCTAGTACAGTTTGCACAGAAAATTGAACATTAGCTCTCCCCTTCAGTAAACACTTAGGAATGTTTGTTTATTAAATCAGGCAAGTGGGTGGTAATAGCCAAAATCCCCCAAAGAGTTGGAAGAATCTAAGAGGATATATAGTTCCCTTGGAATTGAAGGAATAAACAGAAGGGACTTATCTAGATTTTTTTTCTATCTTCAGAGTAATCATTAGCGGTTACATCCTCTTATGGGGAATGGTGGGCTAATGAAATTATTCCTCCAGCTGAGAGCATTCTGTTGTATCTTCTGCATGAAGTGCTGACCAATCCACACATGTTCTTAAATCTTTGACTTCATTTTTTTTTTGCTTTTGTCTTGCTTTTTTTTTTTTAATTTTTTATTATGTTATGTTAGTCACCATACAGTACATTCTTAGTTTTTGATGTAGTGTTCCATGATTCATTGTTTTTGTGTAACACCCACTGCTCCATGCAATATGTGCCCTCCTTCATACCCATCACTGGCCTATCCCAATCCCCCATCCCCCTCCCCTCTGAAAACCTCAGTTTGTTTCTCAGAGTCCACAGTCTCTCATGGTTCATTCCCCCTTCTGTTTACCCCCCCCCTTCATTCTTCCCTTCCTTCTCCTACCGATCTCCCTGCTATTCCTTATGTTCCACAAATGAGTGAAACCATATGATAATTGTCTTTCTCAGCCTGACTTATTTCACTTAGTATAATCTCCTCCAGTCCCATCCATGTTGCTGTAAATGTTGGGTAATTGTTCTTTCTGATGGCTGAGTAATATTCCATTGTAAATATGGATCATATCTTCTTTAAAATCTTTGACTTCATTAAAACATGTGTCTTTTTGCTTGTGTCTGATGGAGAATTTCTATCAATCATTGTTACCCTGAGACAGCTACGAAAAGTTGCATAGCTTGTCATACTAAACAAGGGGAAAAACATGAGGAAATTTTTTACAGTTAGAGGAAATACCAAGTAAATTAAAAAAAATTAAAAATAGCATGCTTACTTTTATAATCAGGAAAAATACACTTAAAAAGCTATTTTGATTTCTTTGGGGGGAGTCCCATTGTTTCTGGATGGTAGAAGCATAAACTGCTGCATTCATTGACCAATTTGAATACTTCTTTTGAGAGTTGCCAAGAAACAGTCTAGTTTTGACTGTTTAACTATGAGGACTGAACTCCTGGTTTAATAATAATTTATTACTTCTATTGAAATTTTGTCACATTCATGATACGGCTTTTTGTAATTGGACATTATTTTTACATATCAAATATATGCACGTGTCTTATTCTGGGTCTTTTGTAAAGAAGATACCAAGCAGAAATTTCTTAAGAGGAGCACCAGTGAGAACAAATTGGGAGGGAGACAGGCCAGGCTGGGAGAGCTGCCCAACCCCGTGATTGTCTGACCCTGAGTGAAGAAGAATGGAAAGGCAGGAAATGAGTCTGGGTGAAACATCCTAGACTGCCGGAGCCTGCGGAAGATTGAACAGTGCTATTGGAAATCCTGGAGCCAAAACCCCTATTCAGAGAAGCCTCACATCTAGTAGAAATGGGCCCGCTTTCCTATCAGTACCATCCTCAAGCACAGTCCCAGAGCAGCCTGTGGAAAACATGGTCAGGTCACAAGTACAGCCATAGATTTCCAAGCACAGCAGCTGAGACCCTCAGTCAATTAGGGTCCCCACAGGAGAAGAACTGATGATCTTATTTTCATGGCTGGCACAGCAGGGGACAAGGATCCTACAGAAATCGATAGTCAGCAGGGCTTAATAAAATTAGTTGATGTAAGTTAAATCAAAAGTAACAATAAAAATGAGGGGGCTATCTTTCTAAGGAAGCATATTGAGATCTGGGCAGAATTTAAAAGTTGACTTCTACTATGGAACATTTAGCATCTAATTTGGGAGTTTCTTAATTTCTAGCTAATCTCTGTGTTGTATATTTACAATGCCTGTGTATTAGTGATGCTTGGTTTTCTCTAAGAGATAATACATTATTTGTATTTTAATCTCAACAATAGATGAAGACTTTTAAATCTGTTGTTTGAATCTCTGACATAATTTATATTTAACATGATCTTTGCTAGAGAATATAAGTCCTTTCAAAAACCATTTTATGTTGAATTCTGAGACAGTTGGCAAATATTTAGTGTGGTTAGAGACCATTAGGTGGCTAGGTAAATTTTATGTAAAATTGTTCTCAAGTCACTCATATCTAGAAATCAGAGAGAATATGGTTGTTTTACTCCTCTTGACAAGTAAAATAAAAAAATTTACTTTCTTCTATTGAAAGATTTGTGCCCTTGAGCTTGGAAAAGGAAAGGGGCATGTGGTAGAAATAAACTTGGAATAATTCTTGCACTAAAAATGCCCACCTTCATATACCTGCCGAAAAGGTTCTGTCTTTTGTTTAAAACTCACATCAAATTGTGTCTATTAGTTTTAAGGATTTTTTCCCAGATGTTTTCAGTATCGTTCTGTAGCTATGTCTATATTACTCTTCCATTTCCTGTGTTCTGAAAGCTGATTATGATTACAGCTACTGTACCTTTTATCATATTGTATTTTATATCAGAGAATTTTATCTTTGCATTCTAGAGATTAAACTTCTGGAGTTTAATAGAATTTGTTAAACTGTTCACTTATTGCAGTACCTAACAGACAATGGTTGTTAAATATTATTTGGGTAGAATTACTACATATGTATGTTAATTGAATTTAGTAAATTTAATATCCACATATATTAAAGAATATGTAGATACAAAAATGTTTACAAGTTACACAAGGTA